>NC_135433.1:4669170-4804170 GCF_051991255.1 Vanacampus margaritifer
CCCGTTTGAAGCACACAATTCAGAGAAGAGAACGCTAAAGAAGTCGCGGTCTGACTTTTTTCATACCTGGTTGGATTGTAGACAGTCCGGGGATGCATATTATTGATAGAAAACCCTACTAAAGTGCATTTTCATATGATGAGACCTTTAAAATAAAATGAATAATGGCAATTATATATTTTTCAATTTGCTCACAAGTCATTTTGCATAGAGTACACAACAAAATGAATTCTAAAAAGATCAATAAAGATGAAACAAATAATCCAGTGGCCAGAAAAAAAGTCCCAATCAAAATATGTGGTTGTACATCTTTTTAAGGAATACTGTGAAGTGCAAAGAATTCAATTCAATACAATAGGACTTCAAGTAACATGTTAAGAATTCCTCAAGCTGTTTAGTGTGTGATGTTTAATTATATCTTGTTTTGAAATCCATGCTTTTAATTTGGAAGGCTGCTCTGTATTTCCGTTTCCTGTTTCACGTTCTCCGTTCGTTACAAATGTAATGTAGTATGTATAGGAGCTATAATTAGCATCTGCGTGGGTCGTTAAACGGCAGCATAGACCGCAGCTCGATGACGTAACGAGGCAATTAAGCGCACGGCAAACGTAAACGAGGCAATTAAACACAACAAAGTTACGTGAGCTACAAGCATATATAACACACATTGTTATAGGTGATATTACTCACAACAAGAGAACTTACGGTAGCTAATCGGCTTCGAGTACCGGCTACGTCACGCACAGCGTCCTGTCTGTTGTCACCCCGAGCGCAACAACAGGGCCAACCGGGACCGAATGGTAAGCAAGGAAGTAGCATACAAGTGCTGGTAAGTGTATTTACTTGCTGTTGAACTGTACCGAGGTAGCAGCAGTGTTTAGCGTCCATGCCAAAGTTATTTAGCACAACTGCCGGTCGCCCGATTACAACTAAAATATTTTTGGGTGTGAATGCAGCATAAGTCCAATTTTTTATTTCATCAGACCCTAATGCATCCAACCCATGCAAAGCCAGATCCTTGCTGTCGGTCCTGGCCACATGTATCTCAACTACCCCCCCCCCCCCAAACACACACACACACAAAAAAAAGAAAGGGGGGTGGGGGGTGGGCAGAAACAAAACAAAAAATACGCAGCGCCAAAGCATTTTGGTCTGTGTGCAAATTAGCAATGCAATTTTACTATTGAAACCGGTTGACTTGGACTGGTATTCTTTAGTGCTGTCAAAGTTAAAGCGTTAATTGATTAATTAATCACAAAAAAATATTGCATTAATCATGATTTAACGCAGATTAATCGCACTATTAATTTTGACCATAGATTATCCTTTAGCGTGACAGCGGATGGCTACGTTTAAGGTTTGAGCAATAAACATAATTTCATGCATTAAAGTAAAGCATTTAATGAATGTTTGCATATCACATTTAGAATATTTGTCAAAATATTGGGGTCATTTTTTCCCCCCACTTTTAAATTATGCAAGTAATTAACTGATTAGAAAAAGAAGTAAGAGAGTGTGCAGTGGATCAAAAAATTGTTGAACACTTCTTCATAACCGGTGCTCTTCAAATTTGGCGGGGGAAAAAAAAGTAGATAAAAAAGCTTTTTTTATTAAGCGATTAATCGTGATTAATCAAAATGATGTGATTAATCGGATTATTATTTTTTTTTTATCGTTTGACAACTCTAGTATTCTTTCTACCAGGGTGCTTGTTTTACAAATGAGTTCCAATCGTATTGGCGGCAACTTAAATCCAAATTACAGTAAATATTTGCATAAATTGCATACATTTCTAGACCGCAAATACAAAACCAAATAAATGAATAATATCAAATGAAAGCTAGGATGCATGTTGGTAACGAAGCGTTGGCTGCATTCTTGTACTGCTATGTAAACTATTTCATGGTCATCAGACTGCTCCAAGGCGAAGTACACTTTACTCTCCCCACGGCAAATTTCTCAAAGTAGGATCCGTTTTTAAAACCACCAAGCGGAAGGCCTGCTACTACTGCCACTGATGAAAACACCGAACTCCTAGAGCAGGCGTTTGCACAAAGCCGGGGAAAGTCAACCTGCTGCATAGGAATTGATGTGCTTACAAGAACTACAAATTGAGCCTTAATTGTCAAATGGTGACAGCCTCACATCTGTCAGAATGTTGAAATGAAATAGAACCACCCTGGGACACCCTGCAGATGGAACTGATTCCGACTGTACCTCTGATAGTTTGGTGATGTCTACTGCAGTTCAACTTGAAAATATATTTCCCTTTATTACTCAGTTAATTTTCTGAAACAAACCTACAAAATGTTTTTTTTCTCTTATTGCTCCTTTTTTCAAAGTGCTTTATAACAGCATTGTTTTTAAAGACACACACGGGAAACCTTATTCAGTAAAAAATAAAATAAAATCAGCTCGAATGCTTCGATTAATTTAACTGACATGTTTATGGACTCAGTGACCAGCTTTTTACAACCACAGCCTGATGTAAATTACAGCCCGAGGGTCTGTTTTAAAAAGGGTGTGGCTACTGTGATTGACAAGTAAAGTCTCCCTTGTGGAAAAGGGTGCCGTGCCCGAAACCAGAGCAAAGCCATTGTGACAAACTCAATATCCTTGCACACAAAAATATGGTTGTAATAAAATAAATGAATGCCAGCCACCCATTTGTTTCCACTTATCCCTCTCCCCAGCCACTTCGCCCAGCTCTTACGGGACAATCTCTCCAGTTTGTACTGGTTTGTCCTCGGGGCCTCCTCCTGGTGTATTCTCCCCTGAACACCTCACCAGGGAGGGATCCAGGAGGCATCCCGATCCGATGCCCGTGCCACTTCATTTGACTCCTCTCAATGCGGGGGAGCAGCGGCTATATTCTGAGGCGCTCCCAGATGAGCTTCGCTACCTTATCTCTAAAGGAGAGCCTGGACACCCTGTAGAGTGTGTTTTTTTTTTATGCTAGAGCATACAGAAGGCTTTGATGCAGCCTCTGACCTGAAGAGGACGCCTGTAGCAATTGTAGTAGATATTACAAAATGGCCAGCAGGTGGCAGCAAAGTAAAAGAGATCAAACAGGGCTATGTTGAAACTTAGCTATATTCTAAAGCAAATTGCTGCAAAACGGAAACAGACACAAATATGCTTTTTTTTCCTGATGAATGAAGAGACTCTACTTTTTCTTTTGGTAGGTTCCATGTTTTTATAGCGATAGAACACAATATTCTGTGGGCCTTGCAAAATCAGTCAAAATCCAGCAAAAGAGCCGGGAGCGAAGGAGGTTGCTTCAGTGAAAATAGCTGGGAGTGAATGCGTTAATGTTACAGAATACAGATATATATTAACCCGACCGAGTGATGATTAGGGCTGGGTATTGATTCTAATTTCCTCAATCGATTTGATTTCAAATTCAATTTTGCGAAGGTAGAAACTGATGAAATGATTTAGTTTATTAATAAAAGTAACACGTGTTCTAATCACAGCTTTACACAAACATTGACATGAGCAAGGATGAAATAAAAATATTCTCATTCAATAATTGTAAATATAAATTCAAAATATTCTGAATTGTCCTAAAGTGGAATAAGTCAGGTATTTTATAAATGTAAGAAAATACTTTTAAATTCATGTGAACAGCAAATTTCAAGAAAATTATTTTTTTCTGATGAATTTCTGGGAAAAATAGATATTAAAATAATAGATTCATGGTTTTATGAATCGATATCAGGCTCGAAAAGGAAACTCGATTTGATAACGATTATTCTATTTTTTTTTAAACCCAGCCCTAGTGATGATGCAGATGCATGGATTAAAAAAATGGAATTGTGTATTGAACCATGGATTACAAATCAAGATTGAATCTGAGTCCAAACAGAAACCATCGGATGAGGTCACAGTCGCTGCGTCCACCTTGACTTTTTTTTCTTTTTTCTTTGATACGTTCCATTGCAACATCCCTCTTCTTCACGGGCCTGCTGTGCCTGCAGCAGATGGCCCACGATGAGCTGACATCAGCTCGACATAAAAGTTGAGGGGGGAAAAAAAAACAAAAAACCTGTTCAGTAGTCTGAATCCTGAGCCTTCAGCTCTCCAGAGATGTAGTAAAAGGAACTCGGGGCTCTGTGTTGCTTCCCTTGAATGGATCGACCTCAAAGTCTGTTATGACCTTGGAGGACAATTAGGCTTTCACTCAGATAGCAAATTTTTCCAGAACGTGTCACAAAGGATATTTCCGTGTTATGGAACATTGAGAACTAGAAGTCGGAATGCTGCTCTGCATACATTCAACTGGTAGCGTTCCCTAAGGGTTTCTTCCATACATTAGAATAATCGTTCTCCTATTCGACCACTTTATTTTGTCGTTTTAGGCATGTGCAGTCAGTCCACTTCTGCACGCCATCCCGCATTCCCGCGTGTGATGCAGCCCCGCCTAAAAATAAGCGCAAATGCTCGCAGATCTTCAACAAATCTGCTGTGACAAACTGCGTAATTTTTCCCCTTTGTCAGCCGGAGCATACAAAATGATTTGTTTTGTTTGTCTCCGTGCTTCCGCCCCCGAAAGGCTCATCAATTGCAGGGAACAAAAAAAAAAAAACTAAACAAATTTCATTACTAGCCTCCAACCTTATCAAACAGCGCTATTTGTTTTCTCACACATCCGTTCTCGCCAGACGCCCGGTGGTTATTTCACCTGATGTCCGTCCCCTTCCTCCACCCCCCCCCCCCCCACTGAAGCGTTGAGCTTTTCCAGCAGCGCCCTGGCGAGGCACCAGATGACACAGCCTCAAAGTTAGAGGTCAGTCAGGGTTATCGTAATGAAAAAAAAACTTCGAGATGAAGAAATAGCGGTCGTCAGTCCGTTGTCCGTCTGGTTGTTGAATCTCCCTTCCGAGGAGATGTGATGCACAAATTCCGTCACGGGGAATTCCATTAACACCAAAACACAAGCGTCTCAGTACAAATCATTATTGGTGATCATTTGGTAAGGTTCAAGTTCCATTAAATGTATTCTTAACACATTCTGCTCTTTGGTGTACACTCCAGCCTTCACTATAAATATAAATATGTGTTTGTGGTGAGACTATGAATTGGTGGTTTGTTTCAAAATTGTTGTCTGACATATTTCTTGCTGGGCCGGGGGGGTGGGGGTTGTGGCTTGGCCCAATGTGTGTGTGTGTGTGTGTGTGTGTGTGCGTGTTGCAGAGCCACAGCTGAAAGGCATCGTGACACGACTGTTCAGCCAGCAGGGCTTCTACCTGCAGATGAAGCCCGACGGAACCATTGATGGCAGCAAGGACGAGAACAGCGACAACAGTGAGTCGCGTCTTTGCATCCGTTTGAGAAAAACGAGTCATGTCTACATAGGTTGACAAAGGATGTGATGTAAAATCCAGTGAATATCATTCGGTTTTTTTTTTCTTTTTTTTCCCAAAATCCCAAATTAACTCTTTCACTGCCAGACGTTTTCAGAAACGGGTTGTCGCCAGTGCCAGCCGATTTAAGCATTTTGAGTGATCTTTCAAGGTCCACAGAAAATGTTGTGTTTGGACTATGGAAACACACATACTACCAAATGAAAGATTGGACTCTCAGCTTTCATCAGAAAGTTTCTACCTTATTCCGTTCTTCAGTAATCAACAATAGAAAATGGTTACTTAATTCTCTGTTTTGAAACAAAAAACGGAGAAAAAGAGCTTTTTGTGAAACGATGTTATTTCATGCACTCTAGTGAATTGTACACTTCTTTTTGTCCATGAATGATGCCACAAACACCTAAATAGTGCTTTACTTCTGTAAAACGCTTTCACCAACAATGAAAAAGTGTTTTTTGATTGCAAAATACGTTTATTTCCATTCAACAGTGTAACAATTTGACAAAACTATTTCGCAAACTATTTACAAATGTGTGCAACTGTGGTACTACTTACAATTATGTGGATGTTTCAAATACAGTTTTTCCTTTTGTAACGCTCTCCTGCGTGCAAGGAGACGCCAGGACTCGCACAACAGTTTACTTTCACTTTCACATTGGTCCGTTTTGCGTGCAAACGTTACACTTTCTTGACGGGCTTTTTTTCCGGGGAATAAAAAGCAAGTAGCAGACTGTACACACTTCCTCCGATGAATATGCATTGGACTCGGGGCACTCTCCGTCGTCCGATCGAACGTCCGCCTGTGCGTGCTCGGTTGTGCTCCGCGTTATGACGCCGTCATAGCCGCCGCGTCAGCGGTTCCAATTTCGCCGTCAAGCTCGGATTCACCTTCATCATCATCGATGATGATCATCGTCGTCATCAATGTACTATTTTAGCGTTGGTCGATGCCTTTCTTCTTGTAAGTGTAGAGCTGCTTGCAAACGCTCGCCATTGCCCGTTCCCTCCTCCATCTAGCTCCATCTAACGTCTTCTACTGCCGCGTCAATGCTTTCCAACCACGGAGTCACCACCCTCATCTTCATCATCGATGATGATCATCGTCAACAATGTGCTCTTTCAGCGATGCTTTTGGTCTTTGAAAAAAACGTCTCGGGCGTGAGCTCCTCGCGACCGGCCGCCATTTTTCCTTTGTCTTCCATTCTCATCTCCTGCTTGACGCTCTAGCTCCGCCTCTACTGACGCCCACCCGATCTTGTCAAAAGAGAGTCATCGCTGCCCTCTAGGGGCCAAAAATAGTCATTAGGAACAACAGACAGACTGGAAACTTTCACCAGACATGCGGAAGGGTTTCCTCTACCCGTTTCAAAAAAAAAAAAAAATCATTGGATGACGTCTTTTGACGTCATTGGCAGTGAAGCGTAGGTTTTTACTTGACGTCTTTAAACGTCAGTGGCAGTGAAAGAGTTAAGGAGAGGTATTATCCAAGGTTCTTAACTCATTCACCGCCATTGACGGCTATAGACGTCAAAAATTCATTTAAATTATTTCTATTAGTTCCACATTTTTTTCCACTTTTGTTAACAAGAGTATGAAAACCTAGAATTTTTTATTTTATTGTACATTTAGAACAGTTATAAAATGTGCGATTAATCGTCAGTTAACTATTGAAGTCATGCGATTAATTACGATTACAAATTTCAATCGCCTAATGCCCCTAATTTTGAATAATATTTTCTTTTTAATTTTTAATGATCTTTTTTTTTCTTTAAAGAAAAGATTATTAAAAATGAGGGGCATCAAACAAACCAAAAAATATTTTAAAAAATTAGGGGCATCAGATGATTAACATTTTTTTCCCACTTTTGTTAACAAGAGTATGAAAACCTAGAAAAAAATGTATTGTATGCTTATAACAGATATAAAATTTGTGAT
This sequence comes from Vanacampus margaritifer, assembly GCF_051991255.1. Classification (NCBI taxonomy): domain Eukaryota; kingdom Metazoa; phylum Chordata; class Actinopteri; order Syngnathiformes; family Syngnathidae; genus Vanacampus; species Vanacampus margaritifer. The sequence goes on from NC_135433.1 coordinate 4,676,472, forward strand.
TAATCTTGAGTTAACTATTGAAGTCATGCGATTAATTACAATTAAAAATTAGGAGCGTCGGGCAATTAAAATCTTAATTAATTGCATGACTTCATGAGTTAACTAACGATTAATCACAAATGTTATATCTGTTCTAAATGTAAAAATTGAAAATTGAAATCCAATCCTTAAAAATGATGCACGCGCTGTGAACAATGTGAACTGTTGCATCAGCCTGATGTCCCCGTTTCTTCCATGACTCATGCCTCGTGATCGTACGCCATATTATTGAGATTAATTGAACACCGAGGCAGGTGTGATTATCGCAGCAGTTTCCTCCCTACAACAACTCGAACTCTTACACGGGAGTGTTGTTGCAAAGGTTACTCTGTAAGCCTTTTTTATGGTAATATGTCACAAGCAGTTTCCTCTCTTCCTGCAAAGCTCTTCCACCTTTCTCCTCCCAGTGAAACACAAAATGCGAATACTCAAACACAATATAGATCGTATGATTTTGGCTAACTAGAATTCTGAGGAAAAGTATGCCACTTGAGTTCAGTGAGCATCTAAGGCCCACTTGTATGCTTGCAGAACACAACTCAAGTGGATCATCACACACAAAAAAAAAAGATAGCTAGCGACTCACTCCCCGCACACCAAGCGATTGAGCAACGCACATCTACGTAGCGGGTTTTGAGGTTCCATACACAATATTATTCAGTTTTATTTTTTACTGAACCATAAAAAACATGGCGTGATTGTCAAGGGGGAAGCAAATTGCCACAAAGACAAAAAGTAAAGGAGGAAAGAGAGGACAATCAGGCTATCTCAGTGGATATTTTGAGAGGTTGTTCATAATGATGTACCCCCCCCCCCCCCCTTTTCACTGATTGCATCCATGCATCTTGGTGACAGAGACTCTCCACGCTTTCTAGTCTTAGGCACATGTGAAATTCTAAATATATTTACATGTTATTTAAAAACATCATTTGTCTACAGAAGCGTATTGCATTCACTTGAAAAAAAAATCCTGTTTTTCTGACAAATTTTTGGGGGGAGCTTTGTTTTTTTTCCTGTTTTACTGAATGTTTTTTTTCCTGTCATAAAAAATATTCAGAAAAACGAAGGGAAAAGTATTTTTTTTTTTTTAAAAAAACAGGAGGAAAAATTACTCATAAAACCAGAAAAAAAATATTCAAAAACAGGGGTGTGTGTGTGTGTGTGGTGGTGGGGGGGTTCATTGATTGGAAAAACAAACAAAAAAAAACAAAAAATCAGAAAAACAGGGCTTTTTTTTTTCAACAGAAAAAAACATACTCAGAAAATCAGTCACTTGGAGTTCAGAGGTCAAAAAATAAAAAATCTGAAAAACATCACCAGCTTCTGTTCTTCGGATTTTTTTTTGAATAATTTAAATAATAATTTTTTTAACCGTTTTTCTGAGTAACTTTTCGTCCTGTTTTTCTGCATTTTTTTTAATGAAAAATATGCACTTAAACAGAAAAAAAACATTCAGAAAAACAGAAACAAAACAAAGCTCCCTCCAAAAAAATTTCAGAAAAACGGGATATTTCTTATTTTTATTTTTTTAAATTCAAGTGAATGCAATACGCTTCAGTATTGGTCCAAAGTCAATTTCATATTTGCGCCACAAATCTATACTATTGGTCAGTTCTCAGACAAATTCCTGATTTCAAGTGTTAAAAATGGATTTTTGTCTTTAATAATGCAATTTGAATGGATCAGCAAATATGCTGGAACGTGTTGCGATGCAGGGAAGTGATGTCGCGTGTCGCTGTCCTGACTGCTTAGTTCAATATGGCTAAAAATGGCAAATTCTACATCAATAATAAATGAGAAAGAAAAGAATAGAAAGTACAATGCAAGCCTGCTGTGTTTAGTGTTAATGTGGTGTGACTCACCTCCCGCATACACGCAGTAAACCTATGTGTGCAGGTTCGTCTGAGCTTCATGCCTCTTACTCATCATTATCGTTTTCAAGATTGACTGTTCAGCGGTTGACTTCGTTTTACAGTTCCAATTGTCAAGGGGAAAATCTTAACCCTGCGGAAGACAAGAAACAGGACGAGCACATGGAGAAAAATGAGAGATTGTTCCAGACGACCCCTACAATAAGTGGAATCCAGCATATAGAAACACTAGAGTGAAATTCTTCTTTTTTTATAGCATTTCCCAAATTTTCTACATTTTCACCCATAAATTCCACATTCATTCCCAATGAGGCTGAATTTCCCTCAAGGTTGTTTATCATTCATTCCCAATGGCACATTCAACGTTGAAATCTAACTTGTTCAGCTCATTAAAGTCACCATGAGAACGATTTTCATCTCCCACTGACCAAAAATTCAACATACTCACCATTAAAATCCCACAAAAAAATCCCCTATTCATTCCCAATGGCATTTTTAACAAAACAGATGGACATTGTCCCCATTTGAAATTCAAAACCTTCAGCTCAATCAATTCACGTCAAAAATTGTGAATGACCAAAAATTCTACATTTTCCCAAATCCAGCTCCCACAAAAAAAAACTACCCATCCACTCTTTTGATTTTGGTTCGTTATTGAACATATAAACACACAAAAAAAAATAACATTACAAGTTTAAAATATAAATTGAAGTAAAAAAGAAAACAAGAATAAAAAGAAAGAAAATAGTTTATATGTTCAAAAGGGGTAGGAGGAAGTTAAAAACTTATGTAGTCCTACCCCTTATTCGTTTTAGGTTAATAAAATAATAAGGTACATTTATTTCAACAAAAGATAATGTATAAACCTTGTCATATATACAAGTGCACTTTAACATACATAATAGACGAAAATTGTATATGTGAGTATGAGGATATGATTTATAAATTTATTATGGTATATATCACACTCATACCGATACATCCAAAGAAATTACAGCATATGTACATTTTTAACAGCTCATGTCTGATGTAAGTAATTTTTTAAAACTTTGCTTTTAAACATTTTTTTTTGTAATTCAGCAAGTGACTTGCATCTTTTGAGGTCAGTTCCAAAATGATTCCACAAATGAACACCTTTTACAGAAACACAAAGTTGCTTAATATTTGTTCTTGTTATAATTTTTTTTGTGGACACTTTTACTCCTTATGTTACTCTCTCTCATTTCAAACAATTTATGAGTACGGTGGCAGAGTAGATTGTTGTGTACGTTATACATTATTTGTGCTATTTTAAATTCAACTAAGTCGTAGAATTTCATTGTATTTGATTTAATAAATAGAGAATGAGTTGGTTGCGTACATTTTGATCGATTTATAATTCTTACGGCTCTTTTTTGCACTTTGAAAACAGGATCGATATTTGTTTTATATGCGTTTCCCCAGATTTCCACACATTAGGTCACATATGTTAATCATAATGAACAATATAATGTATATAATGATTTCTTATTCAGAACATCCTTAGTTTTGGAAAGTATCCCTATAATTTTCGACATTTTCCTTTTGACATTATCTGTGTGTGACTTCCAACATCATTTTTCATCAATAACTACTCCAAGAAATTTATTTTAATACACTCTTTCTATTTCAATTGAATTTCAGGGATGTGATTTGACCAAAGTGAAATTATCTGAAAATTTAGCCGGGGGTCTGGGGCCCCCCGGAGCTCATGGGTTTTCCGTGTTTTTAAGTACTTTCAATGCACTCACATGACAAAGAAATAGACAAAACAACAGCATAAATTTTCAATGTATATTGAACTATCCCATATAAAATGGCAGTTTTAGTCAACTCAAAATCAGTCACATTCAAAAACATTGGACTGCCTTTGCTTTTAAAAACTATCACTGAGAATATCATCATATCTAACTAATGTGATTACTAAGTTAACACATAAATAATGTTGAAGAGTTCAAATTTCATGAACAAATAATTGTATCATGACCAAATGAAAAGTAACTCATATTAGAGCATACCACAAATGTCTTTGTTATAGCAGAAGATGTTATCTGTCGGAGTCATGTGCATACACAATGAACTACTACTACTACTAAAAAAAAAAAAAAAAATAAAAAAAAAAAAAAAAAAAAAAAAATAAAAATCTGAATTTTTTTTTTGGGGGGGGAGATAAAAAAAGCGGAATTCTGCGAATTAGCGGGAAAATCACATCCCTGGAATTTATCATAATTTTGACCTGTTGTGTGGTTTGTCTAGTACCAAAAACTATAAACTTGGTTTTGTTTAAGTTTAATGCTAATTTGTTTAAGTCAAACCATTTTTTTAATGTGTTCAGTTTATTCTCCACGGTAGTCAGAAGCTGCTTCAGGTTCTCTCCTGAACAGTAGAGAGTTGCGTCATCGACAAATAAGACACTTTTGAATATTTTTGAGACAAAACAAATATCATCTATATACAATGTAAAGAATTTAGGGCCTAGTAAAGACCCTTGGGGGACTCCATGAGTAATCTTCAAGTGTTTTGATTGTATATTGTTAAAACTGTAAGTACTGATATCTATTATCCAAATAATTTTTCATCCATTTATATGCTAAACCTCTTATGCCATCTCTTTCTAATTTATTTATTGGTATAGAATGATCTAAAGTATCAAATGCTTTTTTTTTAAATTGATAACAATTTCAACAGTAATTGTTTTATTATCTATGTTAGTAGATATTGCTTCTACGAGTTCAATTGAGGGAGTCCGATTTTCTCTTCTCCAGTCTATATAAAAATACATTTTCTAGAATTTTTAGAACTGTTGCAGCAGTGATATTGGTCTATTATTAGTGGAAATGTGTCTTTCTCCATTTTTATGAATTGGAATAACTTTTGCTATTTTCATTTTTGATGGAAATAAACCGGCTTTAAACGACTAATTACATATATATGTGAAATGTTGCACAACATATTGTATAATACTTTTTACTAATGCCAAATCAATGTTGAAGCAGTCAGTGGACTTTTTTTTTTTAATTTATTTTTTTATTTTAACAACATTTAATACTTCTGTATCATTAACAGCATTAAGCCACATAGTGATTGGATTTTTTTTTATATGCTTATCTATTTCATGCTTGTTTCATGGCTCAGGGATTTCTTTTGCCAAATTACTGCCAAAATTAACAAAACACTCATTAAAATCATTAGCTATGTCTGAAATGTTTTCAATAACAATATTATTATCTTTTATAAAATATTCTGGATAATCCATTTTTTTGTAGCCATTTTTAACGACATGATTTAGTATTTTCCATATTTCTTGTGTGTTGCTTTTATTCTGCTCTAGTAATGCATGGTAATAATCTTTCTTACTTGTTCGTATAATATTCAATAGTTTATTTTTGTAGGTCTTGTACTTTATTTCAGCTTCCATAGTTCTCAATTTAATAAATCTTTTGTATTCTCAATGATGCAGTCAACAACAACAGATTCACGCCGTTCCGTTAGTTGAACTCCTCCACTTGGGGCAGGATCTCATCCCCGACCCGGAGAGGTCGGAGAGGGAACCACTTCTAGATTAATGTCATGGCAAGAGAAGGATTACGGCACAAGGGGAAAGAGAGTTAAGTGAAAAACATTTCTAAAGATGGCGCGTCCTCTATGCTCTTCCAAAAGCTTTCCGTTTCGGGGCATTTGTTGTATTCTTGAGGTTTTTTTTGTAGTATGTTGAGGGCTTCCCCCGCCTTGAGGTAATCCTCTTGTTAAGCAGCAAAGTCCGCCCAGCGATGAAGGGCCGCGGTGAATTATTCAGCCGCATGAAACTAAAAATACCACCATCTCCGCTCGTACCCGATAAATAATTCTCCATATGTGGTGCGGCAAGCGCCGACGGTTTGAAGGTAGGAAGAAAATGGGATGGAGAGGAAGGCGATGCTGGAAAAGGCTGGAGCAGCGCAAAAGAGTTTTGTATTCAGATTTGCCACGGGCGTATTGATTTAGAGGCTGCTGTATTTGAATAATAGATCAGCCCTCTAGCCTTGAACCGTGCTCCTTTCTGCCCTGCGACATCCTCAGCGGCAAACGGAAAGTGTCATTTATTTTCAGCGGTTATTCCACCCAACCGATGGTACCGAGGGGAATGATGCGACCCGCATACAAGGTGCGACCTGAACCTGAAGTGAATTCTACTGACGTTTTTTATTTGCTCAATTTATGCACTCAAGTACTTCAAGATGGGGGGGGGGGGGGGTGCGACGTCGGTGTAAATACAGAAGCATTTATTTTGACAGCTTGTTAACATTGAAGGCTGTGAAACCTAATTCGATTCATTAACACCCATTTCAGAAATCAGAGCCGTTATTAATTTGATCGCCATCCCTTGATCGTCTTCAGTAATTGCTGGCACAGCAGCGAAAGATATTTCTTATTGGTTCTGACACCTTCACACTCCATCTGTGTCGAATGATCAAAGGTGATGGATGGAATGAAACAAGGCTTTCTAATCACTTCAGCTCCCGGGTGGTAATTTGGAACGGTTTCTCAACCCATGCAGATAAATTTGATCTCGACTTTGTGGGATGCACAAAAGGCTTTAAATTTGGATATGCGACCTTGGCATTCAAGTTCAAAGACATTTTTTCGTTCACTGTGGGATTGGGCCTTTTGGAATGTGTTCTCACAAAATACCGTCGTGGTCCAAAATGTCATGGATGGCTGAAATCTTAACATTCAGGGTTAACTAAGTCCACCCTGAGTTACTCACAGTGGTTCTCAAACTTTTTATACCAAAGCCACCTAAAACATTCTCAAGTCAAACAGAGGTTTTATTCCTCAAGTTAAGTGGAGTGGTTGCTTGAGATATCAAGTACAAGACAGTAATGTATGGCAGTAGCAAATTTCACAACAAGCAGTTTGGCCAATAGTGAACAATTCTTCAAAAAAATATATAATTATAAAGACTTCAAACTGTTTAATGCCACTCCAACTTTAGTGTCAAAATAAACGTAAATCAAACCCAATTATACATTCTAAATTAGGGCTGTGCAATATGGCCCAAAAATAAAATCTCCATTTTTTTCAGTCCTTCTGGACAATTACGATTTTAATCAATTTTATTTGAAGCAATAACCATTTATTCAACGGTTTCATCTATTGTGTACTGTACAAAATGTTCCCACAACAATAATGTCTACTGGTTTTAATGAACATAAACTCAACATTAATCGCTGTGCAAAAAAAGAAAAAAAACCTTGATAACACATCTTGTAATAATCCGGAAGACAAGAGTGTTTTTATATGTAGGCCTATCTCTATTTCATGATTTAGCAAATTTTCAATGATTCAATTCAATTTAAAATAAATTTATTGCCCAGCCCTATTCTAATTTTAAAACAACCACATAACATTTCCTTGAAATCCACTAGCTTAATGCTAACACGTAATGAGAAATGCCATTGGCGTGCTACTGCTAACGGCGCTATGGGGTCGATGCCACGGACTTCCGTAAGACACACACTCATGCCGTTTCCGGCCACTGCTGCGACACATGGGGCGCGTTCCAACACTCGCACCCCCCCCACCGATGGGCACGAGCGTGCAAGGCATCTCAGCTTTCTGAAATGCTTCGGAGAACTGACACAAACACACTACACACTCGCACCCATCAACGGGAACGCGCAACCGTGGGGCACAAGCAACGGGACGCGGCCCACACGTAGCAAACAGCAACCGGAAACAGTGCGCGTGTGTGAAACCGGGAAGTCGGAAGTCCCGCCTCCTCCGTGGCATATATCCCATAATATTTTAAGCAACAAATATTTAACTCTTTGACTGCCAGACGTTTTCAAAAACGGGTTGTCGCCAGTGCCAGCCGATTTAAGCATTTTGAGTGATCTTTCAAGGTCCACAGAAAATGTTGTGTTTGGACTATGGAAACACACTAAATGAAAGATTGGACTCTCATCTTCCATCAGAAAAAAAAAGTTTGTTTCTACCTTATTCCGTTCTTCAGTAATCAACAATAGAAAATGGTTACTTTCACAGAAATTCTCTCTTTTGAAACAAAAAACGGAGAAAAAGAGCTTTTTGTGAAACGATGTTATTTCATGCACTCTAGTGAATTGTACACTTCTTTTTGTCCATGAATGATGCCACAAACACCTAAATAGTGCTTTACTTCTGTAAAACGCTTTCACCAACAATGAAAAAGTGTTTTTTGATTGCAAAATACGTTTATTTCCATTCAACAGTGTAACAATTTGACAAAACAATTTCGCAAACTATTTACAAATGTGTGCAACTGTGGTACTACTTACAATTATGTGGATGTTTCAAATACAGTTTTTCCTTTTGTAACGCTCTCCTGCGTGCAAGGAGACGCCAGGACGCGCACAACAGTTTACTTTCACTTTCACATTGGTCCGTTTTGCGTGCAAACGTTACACTTTCTTGACGGCCTTTTTTTCCGGGGAATAAAAAGCAAGTAGCAGACTGTACACACTTCCTCCGATGAATATGCATTGGACTCGGGGCACTCTCCGTCGTCCGATCGAACGTCCGCCTGTGCGTGCTCGGTTGCGCTCCGCGTTACGACACCGTCATAGCCGCCGCGTCAGCGGTTCCAATTTCGCCGTCAAGATCGGATTCACCTTCATTATCATCGTCATCAATGTACTCTTTTAGCGTTGGTCGATGCCTTTCGTCTTGTAAGTGTAGAGCTGCTTGCAAACGCTCGCCATTGCCCGTTCGCTCCTCCATCTAGCTCCATCTAACGTCTTCTACTGCCGCGTCAATGCTTTCCAACCACGGAGTCACCATCATCTTCATCATCGATGATGATCATCGTCATCAACAATGTGCTTTTTTAGCGATGCTTTTGGTCTTTGAAAAAAACGGCTCTGGCGTTAGCTCCTCGCGACCGGCCGCCATTTTTCCTTTGTTTTCCATTCTGATCTCCTGCTCAACGCTCTAGCTCCGCCTCTACTGACGCCCACCCGATCTTGTTAAAAGAGAGTCATCGCTGCCCTCTAGGGGCCAAAAATAGTCATTAGGCTCACGAGACCTGCTTAAAATTTTCAGGAGAGCTCCGCAAGCCTTCCCAGCACTCGTTTCAAAAAAAAAAAAAAATGGGAGGACGTCTTTTAACGTCTTTGGCACTCCTCCGTAGGTTTTTGCAGAACGTCATTTAACGTCTTTGGCAGTAAAAGAGTTAAACACAAACAATGACATCCTAGCAACATTTTTTTCCCAGTTTTGTTAACAAGAGTATGAAAACCTCGATTTTTTTTAATTGTACATTTAGAACAGATATACAATTTGTGATTAATCGTGAGTTAACTCTTGAAGTCATGCAATTAATTACGATTTTAACTGCCCGACGCTCCTAATTTTTAATTGTAAGTAAGCGCATGACTTCAAGAGTTAACTCATGATTAATCATAAATTTGATATCTGTTCTAAATGTATAATTAAAAAAAAATTCTAGGTTTTCATACTCTTGTTAACAAAAGTGGAAAATATGTTAAACTAATAAAAATAGTTCAAATGAATTTTTGACGTCAATAGCCGTTAATGGAAGTGAATGAGTTAATGGTCAAATAAAAATAATGTAAAGATATTTTGGGGCAAATTGTTACATAAAGCCACTAGAAGAAATAAAACAATTGTGACTGAGTGTGAAGAATTTAGGGTTCAAGCGGACCCTTATGCCTTTGCAATAATGTGTGTGCCTCAAGCGTACACGTGACCATAACAGTCGCCCGTGTGAATCAGCTGCGTCAGTGGCCCGGGGGCAAATTTCCACCACCATCGACGGTCGTGAGCGGCAGTCAATATTTTTGGAGCGAAATTCAATCTCCTCTAAGGACGATCTTGTGGCGGCACGTCTGCCCTCGTCCCCCGCCAGCCTTATCTGATGTTCCCTCATCACCACTCGCCGGACAATCATCGCCACAATACACGGGAAACCATCGCAAATGTCCCTTCGCAAAAGTCCATGAAAGTCACAGTCGTGTCCTCGCATTCAGTCCAAGTGACGCCACAGAGATAGCAATGACTCTTGGGTATGTTAATGAACGCAGAAGAAGCAAATTGCTTCCGATCTGACATTTCTTGATAACCACTGACCTGGATGATGAGAATTTCTAATAAGCACTTTCTTATCGTTGCCGTGATCAACATCCTCCAGGAGGTCATCTTCCTGAGAGTCTTCCGCGACGATTTCAATATTAAAATGCGCTGTCATGGCTGTGATTTACGAGGATTTAACAGCAGCGCTTATAACGGGATTGGATATTTGGACATGAGTAAATTCTGCTCGTCTGTGTTTTAGTGCAGCACTTCGGCACCGTTCAGCATTCGGTGATAACGGAATGCGATAACGACGCGGAGGCGCCTCGCTTATGTTGCCGAGTCAGTCAAATGGGATCAAAACTCGCAGACATTATTGTGATAAAGCAGAATAGCTGCATGCCAGGGTGCGCTCTTTTTGCTGTATTAGTTTGTGCTGATGTGTTGCTTGTGGATTTTCTTTTGTTGGGCACATTTTGCACTGTAAGATATTTTGTGAATCTTGTACTTGACTGAATAATCCTGTCTGACACAAGAGGCCAACATATTACAATATACTTGTCACATCGGGCAACCTAAGCGATCAAATACGAACTTTAAGAGTATGTAAATATCAGTCGGGCAGGGGGGGGCAAATACTTTAGGCTACACTACAACTCATTTAAAGGGGAAGTCAACCTTAAACATCTCTTGACAATGATATATGTGATTAATTATTCTGATTAGTATTACATTTGTAGAATATGAGTTATGAAGCCAAATCCAGCCATTTTTATCCATTTCAGGGGGCGGCCATTTTGCCACTTGCTGTCGACTGAAGATGACATCACAATTGTTCAGGGCTCAGGCAACGACTCTCCCACAGCTCACCTGTTTTCTGAAGCTGAGCTGTGATTGGTTGTTACCTGAGACCTGAGCAACTGTGATGTCATTTCCACTCGACAGCAAGTGGCAAAATGGCCGCCTTCTGATATTGATAAAAAATTGCTGGATTTTGCTGCTTTATTCGTATTCCACTAACACAATATTAACCAGAATATCGTATTTGACTAATGGGGCTGCATAGTACATATTATTGTCAATACATTTTTGGGGGGTTGACTTCCCCTTCAAGTTCATGTTAGCGTTAGATGCTTCATTACAATTGAACTTCCAAAGTCAAAGACAATCTATTATGTGTCCTTGGTTGACTTCAAAGTGTTTTTTTAATTTTCCTGCACGGAATAAAATATGTGAATTTATGTGTTGGAGGCTCAAACTGGTGCCATCATAAAATATTTGATGAACTATGCAGACAATATTTTAAAACACACATTAATATTCCTAACAAAGAGAAGGTAACCCATTAAGAAAACTATAGAAATGGGTGTATTTGCATTAGGTCACATTAACTTGCGCATGCAATTGATATCTATTAATTATATTTATCCTATTGTACTCAAAAGCCATTCCTCGCCCTTTCTGAGTAAACCCACTTTGTTGGTGTTGGAAATTCGATTCGTACAGTTGTGCTTGAAAGTTCACATACCCTTGTATTAGTAGTCAGGAACGGATTAAGGACATTTCCATTCATTTCAAGAGAGAGAGATGATTTGAGATCAAGAAAAGCTAAATATGCCAAATCGTGAACGTACGCGCTAAACATTAATACAAGCAGCCTCTGTTATTATTATCATGTGATTAACTATCAATGCATCGCAAACTTGTACCATAAAAAGCGGAATGAAGCTACCACTTAACTCATTCACTCGCAGCAGTTTTCCCTCAAGCAACCCCCTTCGCTCCCGGCTGTTTTACTGGATTTTGACTGATTTTGACAGAATTTGGTGTTCTATTGCTATAAAAACATGGAACCTACCAAAAGAAAGATAAGAGTCTCTTCTTTCATCAGGAAAAAAGTATATTTTGCATCTGTTTCCGTTTTGCAGAAATTAGCATTAAAATATAGCTAAGTTTCATCATCATTCACAACACTTGGAAAAAAAGAGCTTGTTGCAACATGGCCCTGGCTGATCTCTTATACTCTGCTGACACCTGCTGGCCGTTTTTGTAATTACTATCATTGCTTTGCCCGTTCTCTGCAGTTCAGAGGTTGCATCAAAGCCTTCTGTATGCTTTAGCATAAAAACAAAAAAAAGCAAACAAAAACATATAAATACGTTTTTGGGAGTGCAGGACAAAGTATTAAAAAACATATTTATACATTTTGGGTTTGAATGAGTTCATGATTTTAGTTTTGACATACTGTTGCCGTGGAAATATACTGCCGGTTTCAGTGCAACACCATCGCTCAGTCTGTCATCGCCTGTCAATCAAAGGAAAATCCCTGTCAATTTAGCTTTCAAATCTATTTGTCTTCATTATGAAAACCGCTCTGCGTAATTTTGCAGGTTCATTTGAACGTTAAACGTTACCGCCGAGCCGATCGTCTCATCTCGTTTGACAGCAAAATGAATAAAGCCATATCCCTTATTGCCAAACTTTTGCCTTTAAAGCTCGTCTGGCAGGTGGCTGCCGTTTGTCCACGTCTTGTTCCGTCCACTTTGCCGCTGTCAGGGCGCCAGAAAGGCAGCGCAGAGAGATCAGACTCTCCCGTCTATGAGAGTTAAGTGAAAACTAAATTGTCTTCTTCTTTTCCTTTTGTCTCTTTGTACATGCCGCCTGACTTGGCCTGCGCAGCCCTGTTTAATCTTATTCCCGTGGGTCTGAGAGTGGTGGCCATCCAGGGAGTGAAGAGCGGCTTCTACATCGGCATGAACGGCGAGGGCATGCTCTACAGCTCGGTAAGAGTGTGTGTGTGTGTGTGTGTGTGTGTGTGAGTGTGTCACCAGCATTTCTGCATTCGGCACACGTTTGGTTCCATCCTCTTTGATGACTATCCAGCATTAGCACAAGAGCCCTTGTGATGTACTGTTATTGTGTTGTTGTGAACCACTTTATCCTCCCACTTTGTTGATCAAGCAGCATGGCACATGTTTTACATTTAATTCGACATTGAGTTCAGGACTCATTGTTTCAAATTGCCAGCTCTCGTCTTATTGACTCGCCGTCCAAGTTTATCTGCAAACAAACGCTGCGCTCGCTTGTTGCTGGATATGCACTGAGGATAATTCAGATCGGAGAGCTAGCAGAGGGATTCGGTTGCAAAGTTAAATTGATTATCAAAACATCACAACATATCATTGTATTGGATGTTACCAGCATATGTTTGACATCCAAGGACTTAGAAAATACTTTGAGGTGATGTTATGGCATCCATCCATCCATTTTCTAAACTGTCCATCGCAGCTGACCCACACCATGGACTGGGCGGTAGCCAATCACAGGGCACATACAGACCAACAGCCATTCACATTGATACTTATGGACAATTTAGAGCAATATTTTTGGAGTGCTGTGTTCTTGCATTCCCCATCTCCATGCAGCTTAGAAGTGTTCCTTTTGATTTTGCTAGCTAGCTAATTGTCCTGGACGTGACGTTGCAAATCCTGCAGTTAGGACGTTGACTCCCATCACTATATTTATAGAGCACTTTAAAACAACCACCGCTGTTTTCCTAAGATGGAACCCCGGGGCAGCAGAAACAATAATAAAAACAGCAGAGGCCCCAGAATTGAACCCTGTGGAACACCATGTGTTCCGATACACATGTGAATTCATCTTGCACATATATTCGTCCGACCACTTTCTTTCTTCGACATAGTATGAAGGGATTACAATAATAAAGAAATCTCATGCCGTGCCATCATAACAATCAAAAGTCGACTACTGAGCGCACCAAATTCTATGCAGCATAGATAGGCCAAGCAAGTCGGGTGTGTGTCTTGACCTCCGCCGAACCCGTGAGACTGACTTACCGAACTCCTGGGCTTCCATCAAACTCAAGTTAAGAAACACTGATATAAATTAAATTGCCTCCTTATATTATTACTAGTGTTGTTCCGATACCGTTTTTTGGCCCCCCCGATACTGATTCCGATACCCGGCTTTGCGGTATCGGCCAATGCAGATACCATACCGATACCATTTTTTTTTCTCTTAACATGAAAAAGCTGACCTGCTATTGGTTCAAAGCATTCAAGGGCCAATAGGATATCTTGGCTCGGCATGCAGTGAACATGACACACATCAGTGAATGTTGTGCACGAACGAGCAAGACACAAGATGCTGCATTCAAAGTCCTATATTAGCGTCAGAATTAATGGTATCGGCATGTTACTTGTAAGTACTCACCGATACTGCATTAAAACGGTGGTATCGGGGCCTCTGCCGATACCAGTATCGCTATCGGAACGACACTAATTATTACACAACAAATTGGTGGATACTAGTTTTGGAATCAGTCATAATAGTTTATTCAATTATTGTTCAAGTTACTATAACTCAATCATGGGGACAACTTGCAACATCTACACAGGAGGGCCTAGACTAAAATATTTAGACTATTTTGGATCAATTTAATAAAATTTTTTGGGGGAAACTTTGACTGTCAGGAGTAGGGGTTGAACTCATTCGTTGATTTTACTACTGTGCATCGATTTTCAGTGTCTAATAATGACTTTGTGACATCGAGTCTTCCAATCAGCCATTTTACACAGGACATTCAAATTGCCAGTCTGCTGCTATCATTAGACTCATAACTCTCCGGTCAACAACACAACGCAGTCATACGTCTGCGTGGGTCCGACAATATAAAAAAATAAGATGGTTGTGGGAACGTATACACTAGCAACGTATTCAGCTCTATCCTTAAATACAATAAAAGCACAAGGGAAAAAGAGAAATGCTTCATTTTTTGGAGCCTGGCTACAATGTCCCATCTTACGACATGCTAGCTATGTAGCATTAGATGAGAACGGCCAGCTCACTGAAAAGAAAACATGCGCTCTCACTAACGGCGCAAGAGTGAGTTGTATTTTTTCACCGTTTGGTTTTATTTTTGTCTATAACGGTCCGTGGAAATATGTCTTTATGTGAAACTGATCCAACTTAGCACACAGAAACATCTATGTGGTCATCTTATGTGTAGCTACGTTACATACACGTTTTACTAAAAAAAATAAATAAATAAAATAAAAAACTTTTCTATGTGACATCAAACCTTTGAATCATGATATATATTTCTATATACCTAAAAAAAAAAGAAGACATTTCTTAGTGACCCCAAACTTATTATCATCTTTAAAATGAAAAATAATTTAAACAGTCTTCTGCACATTCATATTTCTTATTGCTTGTCAGCATTTTTCATTCCTTGAATTAATATGAACCAATGATCATTTTACTTTTATATACCGAATCCCGCATCAACAGAATTATTATTCCACTGGGTTCCAGAAATGAACACAGCGGGGGAGTAAATATTGCGCGGATAGATTTCTTATGCGGCGTAAGATGCGAGAAGCGCGGGCGAGTGTGGGTAGCCAATCGCCGGGTGGGGGTGGAAAGAGTCACGGATGTCAACTTGAATTTTGCTGCCCGTTACGGTGAGGATGAAAACGCGCTTCGGTAACACACTGGAATGTTTGACATGCAGAGGAAGTGAAAACGTGGCATACGCGCGGATACAGTAGAGACAGAAGCACATCCCTAGTTAACATACTTATATAACTTGCAGTCTCGTGGTGCCTAACCCAGTTGCAAATGGCAGTAAATGAAGGAAGGGGGGGGGGTTTGTGTTAACCGCAGCCCATCTGGCCCACTTGTTTCTAAAATGTCAAAATCCTCATGAAACGTTTGAAGGACAGACCGGCGTGTTTTTTGAAAGCATGTACTGGTAAGGGAGCCGTTTTATCAAGAATGAGACGGGTCCAGATGGTGACCATTTTGCTCTAGAGATGCAATATCCAGCAAATTTGTATCATTTCCGACCTGAGCGGGCTCCTGGGCCCGTGCGGGTTCAGACAAGGACGTAGAGTGAGCAAACGTGACCCATCTGGCTAGACTGATTTCATTCATAACTTAACTCTTTGACTGCCAAAAACGTTAAATAACGTTTAGTAAAATCCTATGGAGGAGTGCCAAAGACGTTAAAAGACGTTTTTTTTTCAAAACAGAGGTGAAACTAACCATTTTCTATTGTTGATTACTGAAAAATGGAAGAAGGTAGAAACAAACTTTTTTTTTCTGATGAAAGATGAGAGTCCAATCTTTCATTTGGTAGTATGTGTGTTTCCATAGTCCAAACACATAATTTTCTGTGGACCTTGAAAGATCAGTCAAAATGCTTAAATCGGCTGGCACCCACGGCATCCCTTTTCTGAAAACGCTTGGCAGTCAAAGAGTTAAGACTCATAAACAAGCTCGTAATGCTCTCAGCGATAACCTCCCACAGTCTAATTAATGTTAAATAGCACCCGGGCCGTCGTGTGATTCATTGGAATGACGGCAAATTGAGCGCACGGCGTGACCCGGGCCCTGCGTGCACCCCCGTTCATGAAAGCATCATTTGCGTCCGGCGGCGTCACGATCATTATGAATTACAAGCCGAGCGGTGCTCTTCGGTCAAATGGCGACTTTCAGCCTAACAGCCGTGACACTCCATTCATCCTGGTAATTATCCGCTTTATGGGCCGGCAAATGCAATTTTGACCTTTCTGGCCATGCACTGGAAATGTTTGTCAAAATGGA
Organism: Vanacampus margaritifer; assembly: GCF_051991255.1. NCBI lineage: Eukaryota > Metazoa > Chordata > Actinopteri > Syngnathiformes > Syngnathidae > Vanacampus > Vanacampus margaritifer. The sequence continues at coordinate 4,693,082 of NC_135433.1, forward strand.
GTGTTTTTTTGTGTGTGTGTGTGCGATGACCGCAGAAAGTGCATTTTGATTAAAAACATGAGGCAAATGCACTTTGGTCAGGTTGCCGGGATGGGAAACATGGGAAATCCGCATGCATCAGTAAGCAGAATGTTTAGAGAGCTGGACTTATGAGCCTCGGACGGTGCTCATACAGTAGATGGACTAAATTAGCATATGGATTGCAAAGCGCATATTCCCGCATACGATTATTCAGCAGTACAGGTTGCATGTAGAAGACAGTGTGGGAATTTAGTGGGGCTGAGTAACTTTGAAAAATAAATTGAGCTTTTTGCCCTCAATATTGCGATTGTGATTTAACATGCAATGATTTAGCCCTCCTGCCGTCTAATTTTCAAACACAAGCAATACATTATTAAAAATAAATAATTAATAAATAAATCTGTGCTACAGATTAAATAAATAATGACTACAATTAATGAATGAATGAATTAATTATAAGTGTGTGACAATAAACAATAACAGATTTATCATACATAAATGTGTAATAAATAAAAGCAAATGTACCATCAATTATTATGACAGACAGTTTGTCAACTTCAATTAGAGTTGCTAACACACTAAAAACACTAACTTACTAAATTGAGATTTTTGCCCCCCAATATTGTGATTGAGATTTAATATTTAGTCCTCTTCCCGTGTAGTGTTCAAAAAACACAAGCAATAAATTAATTATTAAAAATAAATAATTAATAAATAAACAAATCTGTGCTGTATACAGATTGAATAAATAATGAATCGAATTAATTAATAAATTATTATCTGTGTGACAAACAATATCAGATTTATTATACATAATTGAGTTGGATTTATAGGTTAAATAAATAAAAGCAAATTAACCATGAATTAATATGAAAGACAGTTTTCAACTTCAATTAGAGTTGTTATCTCACTAAGCACTTTGACTTGCAGTCTTTCAAGAATTCACTACGACTATTTAACAAAATGTCTGGCATGTAGGCCCAAACGGCGCAAACATAAATCAGTATGCCATAAATCAGATTACAACAATGCAAACACATCTGAAACTTTATCACTTCAACTTTTCATGTTTCATGAAATGAAACAATATGTAAAAAAACAAACAAACAAACAAACAATCTGATCTGATTTCAATTAATTGTCCTGCTCTACAATTTAATATGCGCTTCAAGGGGAACATTTGTGTTCACACATTTACGACACTCCACATGGTGCAATGACAGCCATAAAATAAGCCCTTCACTTTTTACTTTCAATGCAACTTGCGTTTATTATTGTTTGCCCATACGGTTCTCTATCTGACAAGCTCTTCATCTCTCGCCCATCCGTGCGCTTGTTTTATTGTCTTACTATCAACTCTCTCCCTAAAATCTCAAGCGTACACAGCAATCGCTCTCATGGGAGGTCATTATTGTGGACTATCCCTCTTATTTTGGTCACGCTTCTCTCACTGCTGCTTTTCTGTCTCGTCGTGCCGTGGCGGCGTGAGATTTGGGAAGCCATTTAGGTAGCTGTTGGCTTTTTTTTTTTTATGCCGCCGGTGTTCATCAGTTTAAGTGGTCGCCGTTGATTGGTTAGAGCCCTATTGAGGCTTTTGCTGATGAGGCTGTGAGTGAGCGGGCTTGATAATGCTTGTGTGGAGTGTTTTAGCCCTGTTAGTGTGTGGGGGCTGAGCAGCTACAATGAAGATACATACCCCTTCCATTATTCATAAATTCTTCTCAATATGACCTAGTTTGCTGTAGCCAGGCACAGCAAGAATCGTCATTCTATCTATCTATCTAGCTATCTATCTATCTGGTTAGCAAAGTTTCTATCTATCTGGCTAGCTAGTTAGCAAAGTATCTATCTATCTGGCTAGCTAGTTAGCAAAGTATCTAGCCAGCTGGCTAGCTAGCTAGCTAAGTATCTAGCCAGCTGGCTAGCTAGCTATCCATCCATCCATCCAACAGACAGTGGAAGCAACAATTCCATTGATTTTCAATATTATTCCACACTCCGTGCCCATGTTTTACTGTCTGTCAATGCAAGGACTTAGGATACCTGATCGTTAATTACTTCTCTTTTTTTGTAGGTATTTAGCACAGTTGACGTACTGTATAAAATTCTTAGATTTGTCGTCTTAAAACCCCCCTTTCCAAGCAATGAATTTGCCCAATAGCAAAGATTAGGACACAAAGTTAGAATAGACAGAAATATCACGCAAGTCACATAAGTTTTGTGCGTATCAACATAAGCCAAGAATTTCAGTGAGTGAGCATCTGGCAAAATGTGCGGGTATAAGAATTTAGTTTCAGCACATGAGTAACTTGTGGTATCGGTGGAGAACATCATAATGGTGCCACCCATCTGTCTGTCATCCTCCATTAACAAAGAAGTAGCCTGCTAACTAACAAACAGATGGGAAAGCAAAATACAACGCTCCACTGAATTTTCTTTGGTGGAGGAATCTGCTTTCTCTTACTGACTCGCGTCCAATTCTTTGTGCTAGCTACAGCATTATCTGCTTGAGAGTGGTCTTTTGTGAGACTTTTGTACAAATAGCGTATATTCCTTGTCGGTTGACTGGCCTATCATCTATCTCTATCCACCTAACCATCTAGCTCGGGCTAACTATCCATCCATCTAGAGTAACTGCTCCTATTCTTTTTTTATTTAACACGGGACTAAATTCACTGCTTCTTATTTATGTCACGGAAATAAATGGCACGTCACAGTAAAACCTTCACTGAAGGTCCTAAAGGAGTGAGTCAACGTTGAGGAAGGTTAGAGAGAGTGGTTAATTTTTGTTTGAGGTAAAAAAATAAAAATAAAAAGAGCCAAAATGAAATGCTACCTTGGCTTTCACGTTTTATATCAGCATGCATAGTTTTCAGTGAATTGCTTCATTTGTTCTGTTTAAAAAGCTTGAGCTAAGATCACCAGATTTTATGGGTGATGCCTCAAACAGCTATTTTTTGTCTTCGGTTATGAATGACCAAGTATTTACAAAATATTATTTGCCAGAACCTTTCAGACAAAAAGCTTTTTTTTTTTTGCCATTCAGCTATTTCTCTCCTTGACCATTGGGATATTAGCACGTTTGTGGTTTGCTTTCAGTCATTCATCATCACTGGAAGGTCTTCAGCAAGGTCAACACACAACCACATGCTGACTCTTTGGAGCGACCAAACAGAGAAGCGGGGAGTGAAAAGGAAAAGTGGTGTGAGAGAATCGACCAGTCTAGACCATACCTGACCTGAATTCTTGACGGAATATGAATGAGCACCTTGGGGATTCCATGTCAGTCCTGGGATTTTCTTTAAGGCCAAGTTTTTCAGGTGCATTCCTGGCTCAGGCCCAAATTCAAATGGAAGTCCTTCCAGAATCGTCTGCAGCCTGGTACAAAGTCAAAGAACACCTGTCGCCAACACTCATTAGAATTCTGAATGCGTTCAACGCACTTCTGCTGGCAGCCCAGTTTCATATCCATTACATCTCGCTGTTGTTCTTTTCTCTTCGTCTGCCAAACGACGTCACCACTCGCCTCTCGCAGGGACCTGACACACAAATCAATAATCACAGACTTAATTTAAGCAGATAGAGTGGAATCATTAGGAAATTGAGAAAATTAAAACACAGAAAGGCACAAAAAAGGTTGATTAATGACTTTCATGATGGAGAAAGTTTAAATGAAAGATGCCTTGTTTTTCCAAAAAAATGCACGAGTTGTTTTTCATCCCCATCCTCTCTGGAAACCTATTCACCAAAGTTGTCTTTTTTTCCCATCTATCTTCCACCGCTTATCCGAGTTCGGGTCGCGGGGGCAGCAGCTTTAGTAGAGAAGCCAAGACTTCCTTCTCCCCAGCCACTTCAACCAGCTCCTCCAGCGGTATCCCAAGGCGTTCCCAGGCCAGCCGAGAGACATAGGCTATGTTCACACTGCAAGTCTTAATGCTCAATTCCGATTTTTGGGTGAAATCTGATTTTTTGAGTAAGCGTTCACACGTTACCTATTAATTGCGACCTCAGTCTGTCTGCTGTTTCACATGCATCGTACGCGACCTACGCCGTTTCGACTTTACGGCGCCTGTGCCTCGTCCGTAGCACCTTCTTTTTCGTTAATTTCCCACACTAACCACGCCGTTTTAAAGTTATTTAAAGTTGCGTTGTTGGTACCTCCAATAACGGACGTCCATCGAGCAAGTCGGCTCGCCATCAGGTGCGCCACATTTCCATGTAAGTTTCCATTAGCTCCATTGGTTCCGGCCTCTTCTGGGTCACGCGAATATGTTTTTTTTTTTAATTACTGTAAGTATTTTGATGTAAATACTGGCTTTAAAAGTGAAATCTGACTTATTTCAAAATTCGGGTTACATCGCCAGCGTAGGAACGTAACTCGGCCGTAACTCAAAGACTTCCTGTATTACGAAACGTATGGTGTTCCACAGGGTTCAATTTTGGGGCCTCTGTTGTTTTCATTCAATCTGCTGAGTTAGTTATGGGAGTCAATGTCCTAACTTCATTATTGGCAATTCCAAGTTGAGAAGTTGCAGCACAACTTGCTATCTAGCAAAACTAAAGGAACACTTCCTTAACCTGCACGGAGATGTGGAATACAAGAACACAATGCTTTCTGAATTCAAGGTGAAGAGAGACACATTCTATTTTGATACAATTGCAATCAGCCATGATTTGAATTAATGGATACTATTGTTTACATGCTCTCAAATCTCTGTTGCCAGCCAAAACAGCAGCACCAACTCATGCACATCAACATTTTCAAGCACAAATTATAGATAAGAATATGGATGAGAGGCCCGAACAGAAAAAAAAAAAGTCGCACTTTCACCCCTCCTGAATTTTTTATCTCACAGCCCCAACTTAAGAACCCCTGAGATTTGAGATGACATTTAACTGCAGAAGGGATTAATAATGTTAGAACATTAATACATGCTCCATAATTCACATTTATATACTGTTCCCCAGTTTTGTTCCCCAGTGTTTTCTTTCGCTTCCAGCTGAAAAATGGAATGGCACCCGTGAGCGATACCCTTTGCCAATTCTCAGTCCTATATAAATGTGATGTAAATTAGAGCTGCGCCCAGCAATTAACAGGCCCTCGCACACTTTATGATGGTGAAGCCCCAAAACGGTCATCAGCCTTTGATGCCATGCTCTGCCCACATGAGGTGGGCTTTGCAATATAGCATCACCCCGTCTAGGGCAGGGATGGGCAACTTATATGCTGCAATTTTTCATCAGTGCTACTGGGGTGACCCCCACAGGACACACACTTTCAAACCAAATGTAAAAAAATAAATAAAAATGCAAATATGGACAAAATGCATGCATACATGTAACATACGTGCTCTTAATATATGTAATTTTCCATAATACATTTTCAATGCATGTATAAAATATCAGATGCTCTATGCCACCAACAAAGGGTTTGAAGAAAACAACAAAATAACCACATAAGGTGATTTTTTCTTCCAGTGCAAAGGGCTCTCTTGCATAGAAATTACCATTCAAGGACGGCACAAAACAGCTTGAACAGCAAACCATCAAGTGCAAGAACTCATTTTGTGCATTTTCCCCCCATAAAAATCAACTCACTCAAAATTTAAATATTTTTGAGGTTCTCTGCATATCTCTTTGACTGCCAGACGTTTTCAGAAAAAGGATGCCGTGGGTGCCAGCCGATTTAAGCATTTTTGACTGATCTTTCAAGGTCCACAGAAAATTATGTGTTTGGACTATGGAAACACACATACTACCAAATAAAAGATTGGACTCTCATCTTTCATCAGAAAAAAAAGTTTGTTTCTACCTTATTCCGTTTTTCAGTAATCAACAATAGAAAATGGTTAGTTTCACCTCTGTTTTGAAAAAACGTCTTTTAACGTCTTTGGCACTCCTCCATAGGATTTTACTAAGCGTTATTTAACGTTTTTGGCAGTCAAAGAGTTAAAATTCTGCTGAAACAATTGTATAAGGCTATACTCATGTTGTAATATAGGACAGAATAAGTGCAACTTAAGCTATGTCTGCCAACTACTGGTGACTCATGATATTACAACTTAAAGCAAAAATACAGTGAATGCATGTTGGTACCCACAAATTTGTATATTCACAGTTTTTTCCACCCTTTTTCCCCAATTTTTTTTTATATATATATATATTTTTTTCACAGATATTTTCCCCTATATCTCCCAGCTTTTTGTGGTTGTTTAAAGATTTTTTGTGGGTTTGTAAAAAATGCGAAAAAAAATATTTATTTATTTTATTTATTTATTTAAGTATTTATTTACTCATTCAGTGGTCTACGGCTGTGTTTCTCAGCCAGAATTTCACACACACACAAAAATCTCACAGAACACAACCAAACCAAACCACACAAAATGTATATACTGTATATTAAACCTGTTGTATGACTGGCAAAAAACAAAACGAAAAAAAAACAGCAATTTCAAGATGACCCTCATATGCATTTTTGTAATCACTCTTCTGTTTATTAGCCCTGAAATCTTCTTTGGTAGCTCTAACAACTACGCTTCATTACGTATTCCTCTCAGACAAAGCAACTCACAAACCACTTGGCATGCATTTTAGAGCGTGAGCGTGCTGCACTCCTTTTCGGTGTTTATTCCTCTTCATTGTGTGCTTCACGCGAATCCATTAAGGAGATTTCATTAATCATGAGAGACTGCGACCCGCGTTCCTCACCTCATTTTTCCCACTCAGTCATCGGCAAACAAGGCGCACTGTCAGACTTCAAAGTCACTTACATGCTGCCCTTATCATTCCCAAGAGCTTTTTCTTCAACACGCAACCAAAGTCCAAGCCAAGCTCAAGGAGTGATGATGTCCTTGCGCCTGCGTTGCTTGGAGGGGACACTGTAGCGTGACAGCTTCTGAGGAGCAGTACAGCGCTCTCATGCTTGTGACTTTTTTTGGTCCGGGCACCTTTTACAGGAGAGAAAATTTTGCCAATTACAGTAAACATAACTATCATGTGCACTCCTAAATGCCATGGGAATTGTTATATTATGAACATTTTAACCCGGAGAAAGCAACTGAGCCAAATCAATTTAAATGTAATTAATACAGTAGTACCTTGACTTCTGTACGAGTGATCCAAATAATTGTGTTTTTTTTGTTGCTTGACTTTTTTTTTTTTTTTTTATGCTTTGACTTGCGAGCAAAACTGCTAAATGGTGGCAGCGCTAGCTAAACAACGAGCAGCTATATCGCAGACAGTGGACATTTTTGTTTATTACCATTTCCAATTGAAGTTTATTATCAAACCAAACACAAAACAGTGTTGTTATGTCTTTAAAACAACCACGTTCTGCTTGGGAAAGTCTGCTAGCTTAATGCTAACACAATGCAAACTGTCATATATGGGCTAACTAGTGCTGGGCGATATGGAAAAAAACGAAACGTATGGTGTTATTTTGCCGTAACCGGCAACCCTCCTGTGAGCGTTATTTTGCCGTGAATGTCTCTGATTGGTCAATAAGAGGAGCGAGAAAATGCCTTGATTGCTTGTAGACATTACTAGTGGGTATGAATAACGCAAATGTGCATGTTTACGCCGTCTTGTCGAGAGCACGTTAGCTTAGCATAAAAAGTCACGTCAAATATGAGGAGAGTTACCGGTCACGGTAAAATAACCACCGCAGATTGTTCATCTTATCCAAACAATACGCGGCCACTTCAGTATTATCTAACAACAGTCTGTTTGTTTTTGTTTTTATAAGGAGTGCGTCTAATCAAGAGTGCTCCAGTAATGAACTTTTGTTCACGCCAAACAACACAAGCTGTGTCCATGTCATCCTCGCGTGTCCCTTTTTTTTTTTAGCCTGTGCATCCTCTTAACTTTAACGGCAACAGTTGTCCTGCACAATTTGCAAACAATTGTATTTTTTGCACCATATCTGACCTCTTGTAACCAAACAGCCTCCACACGACGAAAGTAACTCACTCCCACTTTGCCGACAGAACTGGCTGCAGCTCACAGCCTCACACGATTCCGACATGGTTTTTATGCAGCAGCGAGCGACGCATGTACGCCCCAAATAGAGACGAAGATGTATGATGTCACGCGTCACGTCAATTTCACGATAGTTCAAATTTTATTCACCCAAAAAACTACACCAGTATTATCGTAGATGTATGATATGGACTAAAAAATGTTTCTGTATTATACTGCCCCCTAATGGCCAAGACACACAATGAATTAATCATGACGTTTACTTCTTTACATTCGGTTTAATTATTTAGCCTATTATATGTTTTTATAAAGTACAATACTGCAAGTATGGTCACGGCAGAACTTAAAGGCTGCAATTAGAAATGAGCTAGTTTACAAAATCACAGTCAATTAAAATATTTTGTACTACTTAAATGTAGCTAATATTTTTTTTTTGTAGAGGATAAAGAATATATGCCTGTTGGTATTGTTATATTACTACGTGTTGCACCATTGTTTGTGTTGAAATACATGTTGCTTCTAAAACTGAGACTGTTAGTATATTTTGTTTGTTAGCCTTAAGCCAATTTTCCTAAGGCAAAGCTATGTGGTTACTTTAAGCCTCTCTGGAAGAGTTGTTCAAAATTTGCTTAAACTGCTACTTATTGTGAAATAAGTTGAGTTGAGTTCACTGCCACCATAGAGCGCTTATATCTCAAGTTTGGTAATTGGTTTAGTATGTTTGTGGACCAGTGTACTTCTGCACATATGCGCTACATTTCAAAATGAAACATCTTCTTTGGCAAGGTCACATACTGTATACACCCATGAACAGGCAGTTATCATCCGCCTTACTCCTTCCTTATCCTTGCACTAAAACATAAGATTATATTATACGAGGTCTTGTCAAATATGTTGTATAATTGAAAAGGCATGCATTTTCCAACAATATTAATTGCAAATTAACTCATTCACTGCCATTGACGGCTATAGACGTCAAAAATTCATTTGAACTATTTTATTAGTTCAGCATTTTTTTCCACTTTTGTTAACAAGAGTATGAAAACCTAGGAAAAAAATGTATTGTACATTTAGAACGGATATAAAATTTGTGATTAATCTTGAGTTTAAATAATTGAACAAAAAAGAAAATATAAAAAAAATTAAAGGAGTCAAACGATTACATTTTTAAATTGTAATTAATCGCATGACTTCAATAGTTAACTCATGACTAATCACATTTCATATCTGTTCTCAATGAACAAAAACAATTCTAGGTTTTCATACTCTTGTTAACAAAAGTGGAAAAAAATGTGAAACAAATAAAAATAGTTCAAATGATTTTTTGACGTCTATAGCCGTCAATGGCAGTGAATGAGTTAATTTATGAACCCCCAAATTATATCTCTCGGACCCCATTTAGAGAACCACTGCTGTAATGTGCTTGACCCGATTTGGACTTATAACAGATGAAGAAGGGCCGATACTTGATGGTGTGCACTGTGTCATTGTCTGCCTTACACACACACACACACACACACACACACACACGCACGCCTGCACACGCACGCCAGACAGGCAGGACGTGACCCGCCGAGCCCCAGCCCAGATAGAGACTTCTGCACTTTGACGCAACGTCCGCAGGCCCAGATAACTCGATCCTGCCCTCCCTGCTGCTGACCCGCGGAGTGGTGTCCATATTGCGCTGACCTCAGTGACCTCACCTTCCCAAAGTCCTTTACGGTGCTTGCCTTGCATGCTCGCGTCTTTTAGGAATGATCGGGCAGTGACTCAAGCTGTTGCTGAGCTGTGAAATGCTGCGCGAGCATAGCGCCCGCATACACACACAAACGCACACACACACACGCGCGTCCTCTTTAGACAACATATGGCAGCCTTTATTTTTAATTAGTCCATACTTTGTAACACCAATGAGATGGATACACACAGATAAACAACGCAATTAGCTGGTGAGCCGAAATAGAGATGGAGTTTAATTCCTATCGGTGCGTTTAATTAATGTCAATGTTAATATTCGCAGTTTGTTGTACTGCCCTCTAGTGGTCAACAACACCACTAAAGTTTTATAATTCAGGAATCACAATAGAAGAAGACTGCTAAAACTTGGCGCCGCCCCAAAAACACTCACAACTGTTTATATTAAAAGTTTGAATAAGGAATATTCTACAAACTTGAATAACCGAGCAACTTCAAATTTATTTTATTTTAACATTACCCTTAATAAATGACTTATCCGAACTACCATTAACAATCCAGGGTTCTCGCAGACATACAAATCTTTGCTCTCATACTTCCTCCTTGAGACCAATTCCTATTTGCACAGTGCTTTGGGACAATCTTGTAGCATCTAAGAGTATCATAGAAAGTGCACAAATACCACAAAGACGTTTTTAAGCAAGTAAGGGAGTACACGTTAACTGAAAACCTACACTGTAATATTTTTCTAATTACTTGTGCATAATTGAGCAAATGTAACAAGCAGAAAGAATATGTCGAATTCATTTACATCCTCAACCTTTTTTTTTTTTTTTTTGACTAGCTGTACTTTAATTCTTTCTGTGACTTTACACATGCACACATGTGCACGCACACACAGCTTGCCATAAATGGTCGCCTCCAGCGGGAATTGGAAATTGGCCAACTTCAAAAGGGCACAGAAACCTGCAGGAGATATTGCCAACACACACACACACACACACACACACACACACACACACACACGCACGCGCGCGCGCACACACACGCACACACACACACACACACACACACACACACACACACACACACACACACACACACACACACACACACACACACACACACACACACACACACACACACACACACGCACACACACACACACACACACACACACACAAATCCTGCTTTAAAATGAGATTAGGCTGTGTAGAACCAATCCAGCTGTTCTGCATCGCTACAGCTATCTGCCCAAATACAACTTGACTCGTTTTCAAGGTGTCTGCTTCAGATAAAGACGGAGTGCGGAGGGTATACATTAAAAAAAAAAAGAAAAAGTTGTGCTTTTTTAAACTTTTTAATTCAATTTCCAGGTGTCTGGACATGCCTTTGTCAAAAATACTCCCCCACAGAATTATAGCACATTTTTAGCCTGGTTCTGTCTTATACAAGTGAACGACTGTATATCCCCAACCTCTTGTATACAGGTACACGACAGCTCTCATTACCATAACAACTGGTGGTGGAACCTGAGTCTTGGAGCAGAGCCCAGAGTATGTTGGGGGGGGGGGGGGTGGGTTGAGCAACCATGAAGTCATTAAAAAGCTTTTCACTCATGAAGGCAGCATTTTCACCAAACACAAATTCACCTTGCAGTGAAAAAGAAAATTCACGACGAGACAAGATTTTAAGTCGTCATATTGCAATGATGACTTTAAAACTTGTTGTGACGAGGTATTAAATATGTCGATTTCAAATCCCATCACGATTTCAAATCTGGTCACGACGACTTTAAAACTCGTCACGATGCCTTTAAATCAGGACTTCAAATCTTGTCGGACACAATATTAAATCTTGTCACGACAAATTTAAGTCTCATGACGTTATGACTTCAAATATCGCCACGACTTTAAGACTTGTCACAATGACCTTTAAACCCATCACAATGACTTCTAATCTCATCACAACTAACTCGTCATGACGACATCAAATCTCATGATGACTTTACATCTCATCACTACTTCAAATCTCGTCACGACTACAAATCCCATCATGACTTCAAATCCCGTTTAGTCACAAATTCAAATCTCACCACAATGACTTCAAATCTCATCACGACTTAAAATATCGCCACATCTTCAAATCTTGTCATGACTACAAATCCCATGACTTCAAATACCTTGTGACGAGGTATTAAAGTTGTCGATTTCAAATCCCATCACGATTTCAAATCTCATCACAATAACTTCAAATCTCATCACGATGACTTCAAATCTCGTTTTGGCTTTTAATCTCATCATGACTTAAAATCTCACCACGACTTCAAATATCGTCACGACTACAAATCCCATCATGACTTCAAATCTCGTCAGTCACAAATTCAAATCTCATCATGACTTCAAATATCGCCACAACTTCAAATCTCGTCAGAACTGCAAATCCCATGACTTCAAGTCCCGTTTAGTCATGAATTCGAATCTCATCACGATGACTTCAAATCTCATCACGATGACTTCATATCTCGTCTTGACTTCAAATATGGCTACAACTTAAAATCTCATCACGACTACTAATCTCATCATGACTTCAAATCTCGTCAGTCACAAATTCAAATCTCATCACGATGACTTCAAATCTCGTCTTGATTTAAAATCTCATCATCACTTAAAATATCACCACAACTTCAAATCTCGTCATGACTACAAATCCCATGACTTCAAATACCTTGTGACGAGGTATTAAAGTTGTCGATTTCAAATCCCATCACGATTTCAAATCTCATCACAATAACTTCAAATCTCATCACGATGACTTCAAATCTCGTTTTGGCTTTTAATCTCATCATGACTTAAAATCTCACCACGACTTCAAATATCGTCACGACTACAAATCCCATCATGACTTCAAATCTCGTCAGTCACAAATTCAAATCTCATCATGACTTCAAATATCGCCACAACTTCAAATCTCGTCACAACTGCAAATCCCATGACTTCAAGTCCCGTTTAGTCATGAATTCGAATCTCATCACGATGACTTCAAATCTCATCACGATGACTTCATATCTCGTCTTGACTTCAAATATGGCTACAACTTAAAATCTCATCACGACTACTAATCTCATCATGACTTCAAATCTCGTCAGTCACAAATTCAAATCTCATCACGATGACTTCAAATCTCGTCTTGATTTAAAATCTCATCATCACTTAAAATATCACCACAACTTCAAATCTCGTCATGACTACAAATCCCATGACTTCAAATACCTTGTGACGAGGTATTAAAGTTGTCGATTTCAAATCCCATCACGATTTCAAATCTCATCACAATAACTTCAAATCTCATCACGATGACTTCAAATCTCGTTTTGGCTTTTAATCTCATCATGACTTAAAATCTCACCACGACTTCAAATATCGTCACGACTACAAATCCCATCATGACTTCAAATCTCGTCAGTCACAAATTCAAATCTCATCATGACTTCAAATATCGCCACAACTTCAAATCTCGTCACAACTGCAAATCCCATGACTTCAAGTCCCGTTTAGTCATGAATTCGAATCTCATCACGATGACTTCAAATCTCATCACGATGACTTCATATCTCGTCTTGACTTCAAATATGGCTACAACTTAAAATCTCATCACGACTACTAATCTCATCATGACTTCAAATCTCGTCAGTCACAAATTCAAATCTCATCACGATGACTTCAAATCTCGTCTTGATTTAAAATCTCATCATCACTTAAAATATCACCACAACTTCAAATCTCGTCATGACTACAAATCCCATGACTTCAAATACCTTGTGACAAGGTATTAAAGTTGTCGATTTCAAATCCCATCACGATTTCAAATCTCATCACAATAACTTCAAATCTCATCACGATGACTTCAAATCTCGTTTTGGCTTTTAATCTCATCATGACTTAAAATCTCACCACGACTTCAAATATCGTCACGACTACAAATCCCATCATGACTTCAAATCTCGTCAGTCACAAATTCAAATCTCATCATGACTTCAAATATCGCCACAACTTCAAATCTCGTCAGAACTGCAAATCCCATGACTTCAAGTCCCGTTTAGTCATGAATTCGAATCTCATCACGATGACTTCAAATCTCATCACGATGACTTCATATCTCGTCTTGACTTAAAATCTGGTCATGACTTCAAATATGGCTACAACTTAAAATCTCATCACGACTACTAATCTCATCATGACTTCAAATCTCGTCAGTCACAAATTCAAATCTCATCACGATGACTTCAAATCTCGTCTTGATTTAAAATCTCATCATCACTTAAAATATCGCCACAACTTCAAATCTCGTCATGACTACAAATCCCATGACTTCAAATCCTGTTTAGTCATGAATTCAAATCACGATGACTTCATATCTCGTCAACTTCTATTATTTAAATGATGTCCACCATGACGTTAAAATGGGTCTGAAGTGCCGAACAGCTCGCTCACAGACACGTTTTCAGAACTAGGCAGATAGCAAAAGATTTACGTGGTGGTTTCATTTCACACTTCATGGGTGGACGGGCACTTCAGAGAGCCAACTATTTGTATACAAGCCATTAAAAAAGTCGATTTTTCCATAATATGTCCCCTATAAATTGAGACCAGGCTCCATAAAAGCAAAGCATCTGTTCCGCATCAACTCCATCTATCTGCACAAATATGACTTTACTCATTTTTTAAGGTGTCTGGTTCAGATAAAGAGGAGATCCCGGGTACATTTTCAAAACGAATATGTTCATATTAAATCCATTTATGCATGAGTTGACTGCTGCTTAAGAGATGATTCTGCCACCACCTTATACTTTATGTGGCTATGGTATTCTTGTGATGATACAGTGTTGTCTTTGCACCATAAATACTGGAACTTTTGGTGTTTTGACCAAATACTTAACCTTCATTTTGTCAGACCGCGAAACATTTCCCCACATCCTGGTGAATTTCTTTCTTTGTAAGAAAAGACACAATGCACCAGCAGAATGCCATATTCAAGGTGAAGGCTTCTTCTTCTTCAGTTGGGACTAAGGTTTTAGTCAGGTTAATTTGCGCATAAAAGATAAAACCTTCCGGCTTCCACTAGAAAAGCTCAAGATGAATTCATCAGCATACATCTAAATCAGTAAAAGAATGCCTTCATCAGGACAAAAATGCAAGTTTTGTAACAGGCAGGAGTCCGAGCCGAGATGTGAATCGGAGCAGTTCACTCCATTTTGCCTCAATTGCTCAACAGGTGAATCATGAACAATCAATTCTTAAAGTGGAAGTCTACCTTCAACATTTCTTGACATTAATATGTTATATGTGACCTCACTAGTCAAAACATGCCATTTTGATCAATATTATATTTGTAGAATATGAGTTAAGCAGCAAAATCCAGCCATTTTTATCCATTTTAGGGGCGGCCATTTTGCCACTTGCTGTCGACTGAAGATGACATCAATGTTGCTCAGGGCTTAGGACACAACCAATCAGAGCTCACCTGTTTTCTGAAGCTGCACTCTGATTAGTTGTAACATTGATGTCATCTTCAGTCGACAGCACGTGGCAAAATGGCCGCCCCTAAGATGGATAAAAATGGCTGGATTTTGCTGCTTAACTCTTTGACTGCCAGACGTTTTCAGAAAAGGGATGCCGTGGGTGCCAGCCGATTTTAAGCATTTTGACTGATCTTTCAAGGTCCATAGAAAATTATGTGTTTGGACTATGGAAACACACATACTGCCAAAACAAGATTGGACTCTCATCTTCCATCAGAAAAAAAAAAGTTTGTTTCTACCTTATTCCGTTTTTGAGTAATCAACAATAGAAAATGGTTAGTTTCACCTGTTTTGAAAAAAACGTCTTTTAACGTCTTTGGCACTCCTCCATAGGATTTTACGAAACGTTATTTAACGTTTTTGGCAGTCAAAGAGTTAACTCATATTACACTAATGCAATATTAATTATTATTACAATTATTAATTATTATTACAGAATACCATAATTAGGCTTGTGGGGCTAAATAAAACATTATTGTCAAAAAAATGGGGGGTTGACTTCTCCTTTAAAGATTGATTAATGTAGTATTTGTACTACATTTTAATGTACACAGTAAATTCTGTAGAGGGACCAAATAGACTAAAATAGAGTAAAATTTACACTTGGAAAAGAGCAAAATAAAGTAACAAAAAAAAAAAAAAGACGACCTTAGGCTTGGGAGACTCCACCTGAGCTATGCCACTCCTATTGTTTGCTTATATTCAAAATAAAAAAAATAAAAAAGATTTAGCATTTTTGGTCTTCCAAATGATTCCAGCTGACACGAGTGCTATACAGACAAACGGCAGGAGCTGCATGACTCAGGGAGTAGATTGTCTCGCAACCTGAATTTGTGGGTTTCTTCCTTGACCCTTGAGTGACTTTTTTTTTTTTTTTTTTTTTTTACTCTCTTCCAAGTTAATTGTAAATTTTACTCTAAAACGGAGTCTATTTGGTCCCACTCTAAATGAATCTTATTTAGAGTGGGACCAAATAGACTCAGTTTAGAGTAAAAATGTACTCTACAGAATTTACTGTGTAGTATTTGTAGCCAAGCAGAGTCGGGGTGATGATGTTGAGACAGTGGGAACAGTGAACAAGATTCATTCTGAGGGCGTGGGAAAGCCGTAGTGATGGAGTAGGACGGGGCAGGAACTCCCGGGAGAAGGTGAAAGTGAAGTTCTTCATGACTGAACCTTCGCCAAGGCTTCGTTAAAACTGATCGCATTACTCAAACGGCTGCTCGGTCCCGTTGGACCTTAAAGTAGCACACACACCGTAAAGTTCCACAATGGAGATGAGGAAGTGGGCGGAAGTGCCAGGAGAAAGTAGAGAGTAGAATCAGTGTACCAGTGGGATGACATGCATACACAGAGATGAATTTGAAACACAATCTCGGACAGAGGGCGTGATAACACAACAAGCATAACATACATCATTATTTGCTCCTCCGCTCTGTCATGGCGGAGCCGATACCACCTCCTTTCCATCTTTCCCGCGACTCATTGACTTTCTCCTTGACGTGCTGCTTTGATAATGATGTGGAGCGATAGAAATCTGCCATTGTTGCCCATGCATCATTCTGTTTGGATTCCCAAGGACACGTGTTTGTGTGTGTATGTGGCGTATATCGGCTGACCTTGGCAATGTTCACATGCTTGTGGTGGGAGCTCATTTTGAGTGAGGAAGCAAAATGGAGGCTTTTGCCATTTCGAATGAGTTTCCCGTTATTATCATATTGTCGTTGCTATGTAAAAAACACATGTCCAATTTTTGCCCCAATTTTTTTACAGTTAGATTTTTGGGGGATTTCTGCATTCAGTTTCACCCTAAAAACATAAAAATGAGGGGGTAAAAATTGACATAAGTGGTTTTCACATTTTTAGGTTTTTAGGATGTCTGCATTCAGTTTCACCGCAAAAATATAAAAAATGGGGGAAAGAAATGGACACGTGTTTTTCACATAAAATAATTAAAATGGACATACATGTTTTTGTCACATTGTTAGGTTATCTCCCTTCAGTTTCACCCCATGAACATAAAAATGGAGGAAAAAATGGACATACGTGTTTTTGTCACTTTTTAGGTTTTTGGGACGTCTCCCTTCAGTTTCACCCCATGAACATAAAAATGGGGGGGATGCACATAAGCGTTTTTCAAATGTTTAGGTTTTTGGGGTGTCTGCATCCAGTTTCCCTCTAAAAACATAAAAATGAAAAAAAAATGGACATAAGTGTTTTTCACAAAAAATAAAATAAAATTGACCCGTGTTTTTTTCACATTTTTAGGTTTTTGGGATGTCTATCTTCAGTTTCACCCCAAAAACATAAAAATGCAAGAAAGAAAAAAATAAAAATAAAAAGAACATACGTTTTTTTCACATTTTTAGGTTTTGGAGATCTGCATTCAGTTTCACCCTAAAAACATAAAAATGAGGGGGTACAAATTGACATAAGTGGTTTTCACATTTTTAGGTTTTTAGGATGTCTGCATTCAGTTTCACCGCAAAAATATAAAAAATGGGGGAAAGAAATGGACGTGTTTTTCACATCAAATAATTTAAATGGACATACATGTTTTTGTCACATTGTTAGGTTATCTCCCTTCAGTTTCACCCCATGAGCATAAAAATGGAGGAAAAAATGGACATACGTGTTTTTGTCACTTTTTAGGTTTTTGGGACGTCTCCCTTCAGTTTCACCCCATGAACATAAAAATGGGGGGGATGCACATAAGCGTTTTTCAAATGTTTAGGTTTTTGGGTTGTCTGCATCCAGTTTCCCTCTAAAAACATAAAAATGAGGCGGTAAAAATTGACATAAGTGTTTTTCACAAAAAATAAAATAAAATTGACCCGTGTTTTTTTCACATTTTTAGGTTTTTGGGACGTCTCCCTTCAGTTTCACCCCATGAACATAAAAATGGTGGTGGTGGGGGGCTGATGCACATAAGCGTTTTTCAAATGTTTAGGTTTTTGGGATGTCTATCTTCAGTTTCACCCCAAAAACATAAAAATGAAAGAAAGAAAAAAATAAAAATAAAAAGAATATAGTTTTTTTTCACATTTTTAGGTTTTGGAGATCTGCATTCAGTTTCACCCCAAAAACATAAAAATGAAAACAATGAAAACAATGGACACGTGTTTTTCACATAGCAGCGACGATTTGTAATTCCTACATGAATTGGTTATAGTGTGTTAAAATAAAATCCAAGAATGCCCATTTTTCCATTTGTCTTTATGCAACCCTTGATTTATGATAAATATAAGCACTGTACTTTATGTGTGTCCACTCTCACAGGAAATGTTCACGCCGGAATGCAAGTTCAAGGAGTCGGTTTTCGAGAACTACTACGTGATCTACTCGTCCACTGTGTACCGACAGCAAGAGTCGGGCCGGGCCTGGTTCCTCGGCCTCACCAAGGAGGGACAAGTCATGAAAGGCAATCGGGTCAAGAAGACCAAACCCTCTTCTCACTTTGTACCAAGGCCCATCGAAGGTAACACTAAAAGAAGATTCTGATTTATAACATTTTATAGCAGCAATTGGTCGTTTTATTGTTGCTTGCAATTCACTTTTAAGGTTTTACCGACAAAATACAGTAAGCCTCTTGTCCAAAAGACATCTGAGATGGGCTCCAGCTTAGACAAAGACAAAGGCTATAAAAAAAAAATTGGAACAAAAAAACCCTCTAACGCCAAATACCCAGAAGCTACTTTCCACTAAATGGCCCGTTAAGAATGTGCAAAGTCTCTGTAAAATGAAAAGAAACATGTCTTATTAATTTAACACACCACAGAGAAGAGTTTTGTTACCAATCCTTACATGCTGTCATGTCTAACTTTTCCCCCCACTCACTCTTCCATCTCCCCTCCGAGACGTGCGCACATTCACAGTGGACAACAAGGCGCTCTAAAGTGGCCACGTCAGCCCAAAGTTCTGGACCAAGCCATGTCTGACTTTTAAAAGAAAAAAAAAAGCTGTCCTCCTCGCTCTTCCACTTTTCTCCGGGTGACATGCATACACTTACAGCCGACAACGAGGCGCTCTAAAAGCGGCCATGCCAGCTCGAAGGCCTGATCCATATGTTGGCGGTCAAGTTGGACTTATACAGATATATTTTTTAGAGATAGACAGATATGTTTTTTTTCCAGGGCAGTCAAGGACGCCGATAACTGATATTTGGAGCCGATATTCATTTTTACTAAAAGGGAAAATATTGGCATCAAAATTTTGGAAAAAAAAAAGCTCCAGTTCTTAATTTAGTTTTGAATTTTAAAGCATATGTTTATTGAACAACTTTTAGGGTTCATAAAATGTTGGTGTTTTTATTCTTTTTTTAATTTTTATTTATTTATTTATTTTAATCGCAGTAAATTTGTTTTTTGTTTTAAAAATCTAACAAAATGTTCCGGGATCTCCCAGGGGCAGTAGCATGTTTTCAAAAGTTAAATACAAACTTAAACAATTGTTTTCTACAGTAAATAAAGCATTTCAAAATATCTGAAGTATTAAATTTTTGCTTATCTTAGTTTTAATTTCAAACAAAAGCAGATGGGTCAGCAGAAACTCTGAAAATTAAAAAATTTAAAAACATTAAAATTGAAATTAGTCACCTGAAGTTAACACTTTTTAAATGGATCTATTATCTATCGGCCATATGATTACTCAAAATGGCCGATGCCGATATTTGTCAAAATGCTGAATATCGGCACCGATAATCAGCCCGGCCGATAATCGGTCTATCCCTATATTTTTTAAATCTATCCTTGTCGTTCTTTCTTTGGGTGACATACGCACACTCACAGCCAACAACGAAGTGCTCTACGGCGAATATATATAATAAAATTTGAAATCACTTTACAGAGCCTTTAAATGTTACTTAAAAGTGTCTGTACCGTTAATAAAGGTCTTAAGGTGAAAGTTTCCCCTTTCCATGATTTCTCCAACATATGAGAAGTCAAGGTGGACCGTGTTGTGTTTGAGAGGCTGCATTGTATGTCAACAAAATCCAAATTTGTCCTTTCATCCTCCATTTACTGTCTTATAACAAATTGCACGAGAAGAGGGAACAAAAGTGTGTCCATCCTTGTCTATTGTTCTTCGTGGCGCTAGGAACACTAAACAGTTTCTCCCTGAAATCTAAAAAACAACAACTGTACAATATTGTGCTTTTACTGCTATTGATTATCCATCCAGTGCAGGTTTTGTATTATAATTCCACAAGCTAAATCTCATCAGTCAAGTTGATGGAAACAGAATTAATAATAAAACCTAAGTCGGGTATGGAGAATGAACTCGCTGACTTTTTTGTGTTTGTTGTAAAGATAGATGGATAATGTGTTCGTGTTGTGGGATTTCATGTTATATTTTGTCAACATCCGTTATACATTAAATGAATTATTGAAAAAAAAGTGGAAGTCAACCTTAAACATTTCTTGACAATAATATTATATTTGACCTCACATTCTGATTAATATTACATTTGTGGAATAAGAGTTGTAAAGCAAAATCTAGCCATTTTTATCCATCTCAGGCGGCGTCCATTTTGCCATTTGCTGTCGACTGAAGATGACATCAATGTTGCTCAGGGCTCAGGTAACGACCAATCACAACTCACCTTTTTTCTGAAGCTGTGCTGTGATTGGTTGTTACCTGAGACCCTGTCCACACGAGTTTCTTACCGTTTAAGCCGTTCGTCCACATGACGGTTCGGACCTTGAAACCGATCACTTTTGAAACCGAGCTCCAGAGTGGAAAGATTTCAATACGCGCCCCACACGCTGAACACCTTATGCAGGAAAAAAAAGTGTCTTCTTCGCTGATTCTTCTTCTACGCTTTCCGTTAACTCCCTGTGGCTGCGCTACAGCGCCACTCCAGACTTGGCATATATATTACAGCCGTTAAACGTCCTCAGCGTCTTCTTTTGGACGAACGCAAGTCTTGAAATGCTTTTGTGTGTACGAGATTTGTTTGAGGAACGAAGCCGGCTTTGCTTCCGTCTGGACCTGAGCAACATCGATGTCATCTTCAGTCGATACCAGGTGGCAAAATGGCCGCCCCCTGAGATGGATAAAAATGGCTGGATTTTGCAATATTAACCTGAATACAGTATTTAGACCAGTGGGGCCTTATAGAACATATTATGATTTCCACTTTAAATCCTTATTATTTGTATGATATTTTCTAGTATTTGTTGTAGTTTTAGCGAGTTCCTAACCTTGCTCTTTACATTCTCATTTCTTCCTTTCGGCAGTCTGCATGTACCGTGAGCCGTCGCTGCACGAGATCGAGGACAAGCACCGCTCCAGGAAGAGCTCAGGGACCCCCACCATGAACGGAGGCAAAGCAGTCAACCAGGACTCCTCATAGCAACGAGAGGGAGGGGCTTCCCCATTAGGGGCTTGGCCTGAATGCCAACCCCCTAAAAAAAA
Organism: Vanacampus margaritifer; assembly: GCF_051991255.1. Lineage (NCBI taxonomy): Eukaryota > Metazoa > Chordata > Actinopteri > Syngnathiformes > Syngnathidae > Vanacampus > Vanacampus margaritifer. Next base: position 4,714,770 of record NC_135433.1, read on the forward strand.
GGGAGGGGCCTTTGGAAACTTCCCACCTCGCCCCAAACGTATGCACCGTCGCTTCCTCGACCCGAGGAGCTATTACTGTACTCTTATGACAAGACGGGACAAACTTTGAACCCTTGCCTGTGAAAACTTTTAGAAGAATTACTATGAAACAGAGGAAAACTATATATATATCTATATCTATATAAACATTTTCAATCAGGACTCGACCGATATTTTATGCAAAAAAGAGCTGCGACGCAACGGATCGGGGGCCACTCCTCACACAAATATCTCATTTACATTTTATGCTGTGAAAAAAAAAAAAAAGCTTTAATACGTGCTCACTTTTCATATGCATTCTTTTCTAAATGCTCTCTTGTTTGCCAATAGTAAGCAGTCCAGCACACCAATGTGCTGTGAAGCTGGCCATTAGTATAACAACATTTTTTTTTTCTCTTCCTTTTCCTCGGTGGGCCTGACTCACATTTAAAGTTTCCTCATGGATTAATCTTGAATCACACGAGCTGCTCTGCCTGAATGTATTCGCTGATGTAGTCACAAGAGTGCTTATGATGGGATGTCAGTAACTCAGGTGTGTTCTGGAAGTGTGACTACAACTTGTGTCCAGTGTCAGAAGCAATATGAACAGTCTAGGAGGTATTGAGGTGGTATTATTAGCAAGTGTCACACAACTAAATGTGAAGTATTCAACAGCATGTTTGAGAAAGGAAGTCCAGGAAATATTGTTCTCCTTCCGAAAAGGCAATGACCTTGATGACATGAGAGAAAGAATGGGAGAGATTTTCTTGTGAAAACAATGTTGCCCGAGAGGCTTCCCCACCCTACGGCGGCACACACAACCTCGCCCTTTGTGACCAATGAACTGCGGCGGTCTTTGCAAAGCGTGTAAATGCTGTGTATGCTACATTACCTTATTCCCGTTCTTCCAATTAGTGTGTCTAATGTTTGTCTCAGGAAGTGTTAGTCGGTCCATTGAAGCGCTGTTTCCCAACCAAGAGTTAGAAAGTTGGAAAAAAATCTGCGGGCACACGAAAAAGTACACAAGTAAAGTGTGCTGTTTGCCACTCACAGTTCTGACAAATAAAATTAAACTTACAGCTACCAAAACAATAATTTTCTTTAATAAACGTTAGCTAGCTTAATGCTAACATATGGACAAATTACAATTAACAGTACGGTAACACAAAACAGAACATATAACAACACATGTCTTTGGTTCGGCGTTTGTAAAGTCACCCGTAAACGTATCTACCCACTATTTGCGGAAAAGACAAATCCTTTTTTTTCATATGGCAAAATACTGTCTACATTATATTTGTGTTTGAAATGCTGCGAGCATCTTCCAGTTTTAAGTATCATCATTTGTGGTATATTTATAGTTTAAATTGCTATTACTTGTGGGCGGCGTGGCCTAGTGGTAGAGTGGTCATCTCGCAACTCAGAGGTTGTGGGTTCGATCCCATGCCATTGTCACCATGTTGAAGTGTCCTTGAGCAAGACACTGAATCCCCAGTTGCTCCTGATGCTGCGTCATCAGTAGGTGAATGAGTAGTTGAATGTAAAGCGCTATGAGGTCTTGTAAGGTGGAAAAGTGCTATATAAATGAAGGGCCATTTACCAATATATGCAGTTAAACAAATATATTTGTTTACATATTTTTTTGTTTATTACGTCTACGGCCAATTTACGCACACATTAATCAACATCAAAAGACATAAAGAGATACTTGGCACCAGATTTAGCAGAAGGCTAATATCCATTTGCGTCCAGAACATAAAACAAATAAAAGCCCCAAACAACTAACACAGACTCAATGAAAATATGAAGTTTGCAGTGGGAGAACAATGCTAACATTGTTACAGATTCAATTTATTTAGTTTCAAAGCATCTAGAATTATAGAAAATATTTCTAAGAAGAAAATATGAAAGTTATTGGTCCCTAGCCATTGTACTATTGGAACTTAGTTGGGGTCCTTCTCTGCCTTTTCTTCTTGCTCTCAGTGCTGCCCGGCATGTTGCGGCACACCGTGGTACTACACAAAAATCTGACTTGCTTGTGTACTGTAAAAACCCATAAAGAAAAAAAAAAACATTTGGAATACTGCACACTGAAATAATGAACTTGTCTCAATTTAGTCACAAATCTTATTACTCAGTGTTGTTAGGCTGAACAAAGCTATTATTCTGGTGTATGAATGGCAACACACACAGTTTAATTGTAACTTCTACCATATAGTGGAAGAGCATTTAATTATCCAATGAGTGACTATAGACGGCACAATGGCCTCAATAATTGGTTCAAAGTCACACTGGGACGTGGTGTCAGGTTCGAGGCCTAGTATGGCCACTGCATGACGGTGGGAATTATGACTTCATTCTATGAATTGTACAGCGATACAACAGTATGGTTGTATGGTAACAGAGAAACTGTCCTCGCATTAATTTAGTAGAATACTAATTACTAGTAGAATTTAGATCGGGGGGCGAGGGGGTTGACATTGTGCGCTAAAGTCATGAGAAATAAAATAGTAATATCAGAAAAAGATGTAATTATACCATCCTCAGCCCTCTTTTTATTAGCCTGAAGTTAATGTCAACATGTACACTACTTGACTGTTGAATTAGTCTGGAAATTTGGGTTTAAATCTAAATAAATACGTTTATTCTTCTAACATTGACTTCTACGCCTTGTCATATTCTATTTTTGTAAGATTGCGACTTTCTTGTAAACATATCACTTCATTTCATCACATTTTAAAAATCTGACTTTATTCTCACAAACAATGCAACTTCAATCTTGTAACATTACAATGCCAGCTCGCAACACTGAGTTAGCTTTAGCACAGTAAACAAGCCAATGCTAGCCACGGCTGCTACGTTGCTAGCATGACTTGTTCATAACGTACTATAACACTAAATGTTACCTCATTTGTTTGAAATTTTATTTTTTAGGAATATAACATTAATTTAAAATTAGAATGAGGTGATAAACACCTGTCCAGCAGAAATGATACTAATTTGGCATCGCTTCTGAATCCACTTGCGTAGACAAACGATTTGATGAACGAATCTAAAGATTCAGTTCACTTAAAAGATCTGTCATGCCCATCACTAGTTGACAATGAGGAATGGGCATTTTTTTATTCTTCATTTGTTGGATATCTTGTATTTTTATCCCCCTTAAATTGATTTAAAAAAAATTATGATAACATCAACCCTATTTGAATAAACTGCTTCAAAATGATTGTGTTTTTAGCCCAGCATGTTAGCCATATTTGTGGCAGCCATATTGTTTTACAGGTCATATTCTGTGAGAGTTGCTAGCATATTGTTCAATTTGATCATATTGCATCGTTTACTTTTTCGTACAATTCCCTACTAAATTCTTGTGAGAACATGCTGACAGCCAAATGCAGATTGTAAATGATTAAGGACGTGTGGGAGGGTTCATACTGGTATCTAGCAGCGTAATAGCGGCACGTACGTTATATTTGCCAACATAAGAAGTCAAGGGGTGTGGCAAGACCAGCATATAAATACTGTATATGAACATATGTATCTTTTCTACAGAGGTTTATATTGGTGCAAATGTAGATTCAAAGTGATGCATGTCATTGGATGTACTAAATGTTGACAGCAGATTGAGAGAGTTTGTGAAAAAAAAAAAAAAATTGTTGACGAATGAAAGGTTACAGCAAAAGGCTTTCTTTCATTATACGAGATTTTAATTAGTTATTTTTATGTTTGCAGATGATTTCACTGCATCAGAACACGCATATATGCACTATGAATTGTGAGAAAAAAATATGCATTGATGATGAAAAAAAAAAAAACTATCCGAATGAAGTTAGTGATTGTTTAAGAATAAAGATGATGTTACCAAAGCCAACCTATGATTTATTTGCTGTAAATGATGACTGGCAGTTGTTGTGCATCTCTTATTTGTCGGACTACATCCATCAGCCGGCGGCTTTTCGCATTCCCCAAAATCCAATCCCCTTTACCTCCGCTATCAATTCACCCGGAGTGATTTACAGTCTCGCTATCCTCTTAAATACGTCGTGTCATTTTGGAACGGCGCTCCTTCGCCCTTAATTCTCCTGTTGTCATGGAAACAGACCTTGCATGCCGGCTGTAAAGAGAATGAGCAGGAGGAGGGCGGCGAAAACTGCCCTGACTTTCAGCCCGTTCTCTTCTGCACAATGGCCGCAGCACACAAAAGGGACAAACAGGACAGGGAGACAGTCCATTTGTTTGTGTTTTTAAGCTGCATTCTCGATAAAGCAGAGATGCTGATTATTAAATGGATTCATATGTGCAGATCTCATATAGACATGCACGCTTTGCGAGTCAAAATTGACTGTACAGTACTTGTTTTGCTCTGACCAACCAGTGATAGAATGGATAAATGCCAATGTGATCGAAGGCTAGAACTCTGGTCCTGTGAGGACAAATTTGAAATATGGCTAGCTAACGAAATTTAACGAATTTAAGGACAAAACCATAGAGTGCACAACCTATCTAAAGGGAAGAAAGGCACCCGCTAATGCTAGCTTACAAAAGTAAAATTAATTCACCAAACAGAAATATGCTGTAGTATCTGCTTGGACGATGAAATGAGGACGGGCGGTGGTCGATCAATAATCGCTTTATTGTGAAAATGAATGGTTAACGTGAGCTGTAACTGTGCCGCAAAAAAACAAGCCGCAGACAGTTGACAGCAGAGAGCTGTTTTTTTCCTCCATCCAGTCGTCCGACCCCTGTCGTACCCACCCAAACCACAAATCACACTAAAAATGGATTGGTTAAAAAATTTAAAAAAACTACCCAATCTAGTAGGTTAAGATCATATTGGCTTGATTAACCAATAGATTGGTCAGACATTGACCATTCCGGGTGGTTAGGGTACCTGTATACCAATTTTATTGGTTAGCCAAACAACCAATGAAATTGGTTAGACTAGAAAGTAAGTCTACTTGGAAATATATTGTATAAAATTTAAATGTATTTATTAACTCTTTCACTGCCACTGACGTTTAAAGACGTCAAGTAAAAACCTACGGAGCACTGCCAATGACGTCAAAAGACGTCATCCAATTTTATTTTTTAATTTTTTTTGAAACGGGTGGGGGGAAGCCTTCCGGAGATGTGCTGAAAATTTTAACCAGGTTTGTGGGCCTAATGACTATTTTTGGCCCCTAGAGGGAAGCGATGACTGTCTTTTGACAAGATCGGGTGGGCGTCAGTAGAGGCGGAGCTAGAGTGTCGAGCAGGAGATCAGAATGGAAAACAAAGAAAAATGGCGACCGGTTTGCGAGGAGCTCACGCCCGAGCCGTTTTATTACAAAGACAAAAGCATCGACCAAAAAGAGCACATTGATGACAACGATGATGATGACTCCGTGGAGGGAAAGCATTGACGCGGCAGGAGAATGGGGGGGGGGGGGGGAGCTATATGGCTGAGGAGGAAACGCAGAAGGTGCCCGTTTGCAAAGCAGCTCTACACTTACTAGACAAAAGCGATCGACCAACACTAAAAGAGCACATTGATGACGACGATGATCATCATCGATGATGATGATGAAGGTGAATCCGAGCTTGACGGCAAAATTGGAACCGCTGACGCGGCGGCTATGACGGCGTCGTAAACGCGGAGCACAATCGAGCACGCACAGGTGGACGTTCGATCGGACGACGGAAAGTGCCCCGAGTCCAATGCATATTCATCGGAGAAGTGTGTACAGTCTGCTACTTGCTATTTATTCCCCGGAAAAAAGGCCGTCAAGGAAGTGTAACGTTTGCACGTTGCACAATGTGAAAGTGAAAGTAAACTGCTGTGCGAGTCCTGGCGTCTCTTGCACGCAGGAGAGCGTTACAAAAAGAAAAACTGTATTTGAAACATCCACATAATTGTAAATAGTACCACAGTTGCACACATTTATAAATAGTTTGCGAAATTGTTTTGTCAAATTGTTACACTGTTGAATGGAAATAAACGTATTTTGCAATCAAAAAACACTTTTTCATTGTTGGTGAAAGCGTTTTACAGAAGTAAAGCACTATTTAGGTGTTTGTGGCATCATTCATGGACAAAAAGAAGTGTACAATTCACTAGAGTGCATGAAATAACATCGTTTCACAAAAAGCTCTTTTTCTCCGTTTTTTGTTTCAAAAGAGAGAATTTCGGTGAAAGTAACCATTTTCTATTGTTGATTACTGAAGAACGGAATAAGGTAGAAATAAACTTTTTTTTCTGATGAAAGTCCAATCTTTCATTTGGTAGTATGTGTGTTTCCATAGTCCAAACACAACATTTTCTGTGGACCTTGAAAGATCACTCAAAATGCTTAAATCGGGTGGCACTGGCGACATCCCGTTTCTGAAAACGTCTGGCAGTGAAAGAGTTAATTATTATGTGATTACGATATATTATAAATAGTGTTTAAAAATGTAAATGTGTCTAGATAGATCACCAGGCGTGACCAGTTCAGTGGCCTAGTGGTAGAGTGTCTACCCTGATACTGGGAGGTTGTGGGTTCAATCCCTGGCCGGGTCATTCCAAAGACTATAAGAATGCTTCACACTCAGCATTAAGGGTTGGAATTGGGGGATTAGATCACCAAATGATTCTCGAGTGCAGCCCTTGCTTCTGCTCATCGCTCCCTCAGGGGATGGGTCAAATGCAGAGAATGAATTTCACCCCACTTAGGTGGGTGTGACAATCAGTGGTACTTTTTTTTCGGGCGCAAAAAAATGTCACAACACAGATTTAACCAATATCTTGGTCAGAATGACCAATTTGTATCTGTTGGCCTAATCACCAATATATATTGGTTGAAAACACATACCATTTTTGAGTGGTTCTTTTAACCAAAGGATCTGACGGACATATAACTAACTACCAGCTAGATTGGTGAAATTTAACCTTTTTTTTTGGGGGGGGGGGGGTCAATTTGACCAATCTGTTTCTAGGGTGTTGGACACTTTTTCAGGGCCTCGTGTACAGTCACTGCTTGCGGAACTCTGGCAAGAATCCACAATAAGGTCTACGGCAGACTTCGTGTCGGGCAGTTTTGGTGATGGTAATACAAGCGCAGAGAAGCAAGCAGGCAAAGCAGGATGAAGTGCAAAAAACAAAAAGAGGCAAAACAAGACACTCGGAAGAATCAAAATGCTAAGCTAACCAAGTACAAAGAAACAGAACAAAAGTCAAATAGATCAAAGTTATGAAAAAAAGAAACATAACATGATAGGATTAATTTAACAACAACAATAAACAGACACAGACCAATTATTATATATATGTAATTATTTATATTTATTAATATTTTTAAATAGAACGGCTGGCGACTTCGGTATGTCCACTGACATCTATTTCCACTCCCAAACATTTGTGACCCATAGCTATGTGCTGATCAGTGGGATGATTTAAAAACTATAATAATAATAATAATAATAATAATTCTGAGGATTTGACGGCCAATGCTGTCATATTTAGGAATGAAATACGATCACATCCAAGCACATCTGTCTGCCTGTGGCCCGATTAAATTCACCAATATTGCATCGCTGCACCACTATTTAGATGTGGTCCGAGCAAGTCTAACTTTAGACCAGTGGTGGGCAAACTCGGTCCGGAGTCCTGCAGGTTTTGGAAGTTTCCCTGCTGCAACACAGCTGATTGCAATCCACAGGATCATTACCAGGCTTATGCAGAGTTTGCTGATGAGCTGATCATATATCAGCTGTGTTGGAGAAGTAACAAGAATAAAAAAAAATAATGACAAGTGGTTCATAAAGCTTAATTTTCCAACACTGTTTGCAACTATTTCAGTCACTGTGTTATAAAACCTTAAAACTAGACGTGTGCTGTTTAAAATGGCCACTTGTGCATGCTTTTGTGATCTTCAAGTGAATACTTGCTCTAAGCCAGTTGTATTGTTTTCATTTAAAATATCAGCAATATTTTTGGTTTGCACTATTTTGCACCAGAGATTGCTGCCTTTTATTTAGATTTTAATTTTGCACAAGAAATGGTCTTATCCAAAGTAAATTTATTCAGTAACTTTGTTGGTTAACCATTTGTAATACATTAGTTAAAGATTAATTCATGAGAACTCATGTTGAACTAATACATTGCAAATGTAAAATGTAATTTTTTTTTATAAATAATTGACAAATTGTTAGCTAATACCTTGTAAATGCATTACTGTGACGGAGAGCCTGTGACGGTCGAGCTGAGAGGAGCAGCCCGCGTGAGCTCTTCGTTTCCGCGGAGACGAGCTCCGTCTGTTTTCACACAGCCCACACAAATCCCCCCCCTTCCGTAATTCGACACTTTCACAAACTGCTCACCTGCCACCTGGACTCATTCCTCTTCCCCGTTGTTGGTGCCGAGGGTCCACACTCGACACAGACGCATGACACGCACCGCAAACGCTCACCTGCATTTTACGGGGTCATTGGACAATGAGGACCGAACCAGAGCACTTCCGGACTTCCCACTTAAACAGCGCATTTGCCGCGCTTGAAGTGTCACATGACTATGGACTATACCACAAAAGTAGTTTGGTTTATCATTTAATGAGTTTGTTCTTTTTTTTTGAGTGAAGTTACGGATTGTGAATGGATGATTTTTGTTATGGTTAATATATGTTGCAGATATTATTTATTTACATGTGTTAGATATTTTTGGTATTATACCCCATGAATAGCTAAATGGTTTGCCCGGAGGGAGGGGCCGGGTGGGGGGGGGGGGGTGTATTTAAAGACATCCAAAAATCTTTTGTAGGAGGGTGCTCAGCCAAGTGGGATGGTGAGTGACTGGCTACCACAGCAGAAAAGACCAATAGAACTTGTAAATATGGTTGGGATTGTTTTTGCACTGGACTTGCACTGTGGGAAGAAAAATAAATCCGATTTTTGATGCTGCGTTGGTGTAAATAAAAACTCCTCACTAAAGTTTTTCTACTGCACCATCATTTCCCCCCTCCTTTCTGAAATGAACCTGTGACAATTAACAAAAGCTGAATTCATGATGAACTGATAATTTGCAGCTATTGGAGAATTATGAACTCATAACTTGCAAATATTAACTAAAGATTAACTCATGATTAAGAAATGTCCATTATTAATCATTAAAATGCATAAACAAAATATGAAGTCATGATGAGCAAATATTAACTCATATTGAAGTACAGTAATTTGCAACTATTGAAGAATTATGATCTAATAAATTCCAAATATTAACTAATGATTCAGAAATACTATTACTAATAAGTAAAACGCATAAGTAAAACATGAAGTCATGATGGGCAATTATGAATTAATATTGAAAAATGTGTATCTGTGGTATTGACTGTAATACAAACCCTTTTTTTGCAGATCCATTCCAATGTTCAATATTGGTGAGTCCACCAATATTTGTAGACTGTTATTATTTATAACTTATATTTTAATGTGAACAAATTCTCTGCAAATGCCTTCCCAACCCCTATTCTAAAGTGGCAACACATCATCATGTTTAATGTATTACCAAGTTCTCTGCTACCATTTGTTTTGATGAACAAACTACATTTTCATATCAACAATTAATTTACTCATCTTTTTTCAACCCCTATTTTAAAGTGGCAACACATTATCCTGTTCAAATGCTTACCATGTTATCTGCTACTATTTGTACATCATGAACAAGTATATTTTCATGTCAACAACACATGTGTAACAGATTATTGTAATTTTGTTTATTTATTTATTAATTTCTCCAAAATCATTGCATTGTTTCATTTGATATTTCGAGTGGGTTATTATTGAATAGTCGTGGTTTTATTTTGGTTACTTCCTGTGTTTTTGTCAGTTAGAGCTTTTATTTTGAAAGAATGGGGGATATACTGTCGTTGCTCCCCGGCGTTTTCAGATGGCGTCTGCCTACAAAGAGGTACGTGTGTGGGGAGAACGGGCTCGATTAAAAAGTTAATTTTTCGAATTTGTAAGTGTAAAGATGAAGCAAAAATGTTTTTATATGATGTTATTTGAAAGAATGTTCGACAACTGCTGGACTGTATAGTGTAATTGAGGGGTTTGGGGCGGTGGGAGAGTAAGCTTTTTGTTTGAGTGGCTCTTCCTATATGTGTGTGCGTGTTCATTTGTCATCGCTAACTGCTTAATTTTTGTGCTAGGCATGAAACAAACGTGGGATCACGCAGCTTGTTGCCCAATGTGTGTTTTTTCTTTCACACTTACGGGTATGTTTGCTGTTTATTGTGATTGTCATTCAGTATGTTTTACATTGCCAATCTAAAATTAAAACAGTATACATATTCATTAAGAAGTATCAAAGGTAGTCATTTTAGATCCCTACAAGAGGAGATGCAGAGGTTTGGGGTCGTGTACCAATGCCATTTTTTTTTTTAAATTAAGATTGTCTTAGACACCATCTTAATACTAGGGGTGTGAATTGCCTAGTATTTGGCGATTCGATTCGTATCTCGATTCATAGGTCACAATTCGATTCGATTAATCCCGATACGAATCTATAAATCTATTATTGCGATATATATATGTTTTACTTAAATTTAGAAAATACTAATCAGTAAACTTGTACATGTACACTGTACGATTTGTATGAAAATGTATTTATGTATTTGAAAATTCAGGCTTATAACTGAGCCACTGCATTTAACAAACAGGTTGCAGTTTCATGTTTGAACAGCACTGAAATAAATTCCATTAATATAACATTCTTCCATGCTTAATGTTTGAATCCTAACCCTAAGTAAGACGTTTTGTTGAATATTTCCATAAAAAATTGATGTTTAAAAATCGATTCGGACGCATATTGAATCCATTCGAAAATTGCGCGCTGCAATATCGCGATATATTGCCGAATCAATTTTTGCTAACACCCCTACTTAGTACTAAAACCAAACCAGACTAATCAAAGAAAACTGTGACCAGACGTTTCTTAATAATTTCCCCATCATTATTCTGACAACACCTAGAGTTGTAGAATGAATTCCACGTCAAAAATTTGCTTCACTATCAAAGCACATCTTACCGTAGTGGTAAATAAAATTCTCTCCTATTTGGTCACAGTTAACCGAATACACCCCTGCAATTCACTTTAAGTGCGTCAAAGTGAGATGTTTAGGTCTGTAGGGGTCGCCTCAAGTGACTGCTTGTTGTAAAAAACAAAAAAAAACGATGTTCCTTACTTTCATTGTCAGCAGTTTGTGGAGGAAGTTGTGCGCCATTTCATAAATAAAATGGATGCATGACGCCAGGCAACAAGTAGCGTGTAAGATACGAGCGCATAAAGCTGTCAAGGTCTCCACGGGTGTGTGATGTTGTCACTATGCACGATGATGCCGTCTTCGTCTTTCCTTTCCTCTTTGCTGCTCCCATGGGACCTCATCCCGTTTCTCTGTTTCCTCCTCATTCTATTCATTATAAATAATTGGCCTGCGCTCAATTAAAGCTATCTGGTGCTCCTTTGATGTGCTGCGCTTTCGAGCTGTGCGGAAGAATATGGAAGAATCTATTCTAATTTGTTTACTTCTGCATGTAGGGCAGACATGAGAGAAATGCATCTGGGTCCATACACCTCAAAATTGTTCTGTACTTACTGTATTTTGATTTTGTTGTTGTTGTTGTATTTTTAGATGGCAGCTGAGTGGTTAGCACGTCTGCTGCATATTTCTAAGGTTCTAGGTTGGAATCTCTGTTCAGTCATCCTGTGGTGTGAATTGGCAACTCCTCAAAAAGTTCCCACTTGTTTCACGGAGGTTGTGTTTTACGATATCGTGTATCAAGCAAGATACAGACAACCAGAAGCAAAAGATCACTGATGGCAAAACAATTTAGTCACAAAATCAGTGTCCTTCTTCTTGGCAAACAGCGCGTCGCCACGGCAACTGTGTTCGACGAAATAAAAAGCTTTTTATTTACTAAGTCATTTTTCGATGAATTGATTGGATAAAACTACGACAGCCATTGGTGGAGAACTCAGTGTGGGTGTGGTCATTATGTTAATTAGTACGGATGAGCTAGTACAGCACCTGTATCTGTTCGACCATCTAAATGATCTGTATCTGTATTCAGAGTGGGCGTGACATAAACTGGAAGTGGGTGCGGTTTAACCAGATATGGGCGTGGCCTAACAAAAATGGGTGGGGCTTACATCAATGCATTACTGTATTTTTTTTGGTATGAAATTGACAAAACAAAACAAAATTTAGTTTGTAATTGATATGGATTGATCAAAAGTAGTCACGATCGAATACTTTTAGAATCGATTAATCTATCGATTATTGAATCAATCAATCGACTAATCTGATCCATTTTAATTTTGCATTAAAGTATATTACAAAAACATTTTTTTTTTCCTGATTACTGTTTATTAACCAGTGATTGGTGGTTATTAGAGGTGGGAATTTTCTATTCTATATATATATATATATGTCTCATGATTCTATTCTATTCCGATTTTTGGGTCTGCGATTCGATTCAGAATCGATTTTCGATTTAAGAACTATTTTTGATTCAAAATGATTTGATTGACAATTTTTGCTTCAATCTATAGACGTGCAAGGAATTGTAATGATCTGCTCTAGTCTGACTCGCTAATGATAATTAGCGCGCTACTCGCGGCACTTTTATCACTCAAAAGAACGGCTCCACACTGCAAAAAAACAACTTTTATTGGAATAACTTGATCGTGACTTTTTCCTTCTACTCTCTAATGTGGCTACAACTTAACAGTGCATTAGACCGCGTGGAACCACACTGCCCCTCAGTGGCCAAACCGGGTACAACATGAACAGCACTCCAAATAAAGCCACACACAAACAAAAACAAAACAGTATGAAATAATTTAAATAAAATCGATTTTGAATAGATTTTTTTGGGCACTCCTCTAGTGGTTATGTTGTACTTCATATTCATATAGTGATTTAAAAAAAACAAAAAGAGGTGGTGGTGGGGGGGGGGTGTTTGATGTTTGATGTTACCGGTTTGGTCATTGTTTTCCAAAGTAAAAACGGTGTCTTCTTTCATCAAGTATTACAGAAGTCAGGGAACAATTACTGTTGATATGCTAACAAATAATAAAATAGCTCTAAACAAATTTCTATATTTTTTGTTTATTTGAAAACTATTGACAAAACATTAAAGATTCAAATCAATTATTTTTCAAACAAGTTTTTATAAACTCAGAAAATCTATGTGCATGAATAAAAATTTACAGAACAGTCTGAGAAATGAGATTTACTGTTTTGTTTTTATCACCGTAGTAAGGAAACTGTTTTTAATGCCTTAGAACAGCAATCTTTTTAGGTGTTTTTCATGCTTGATAGTTGGCAGGCACTCCAGGGACCCAATTATTTGGATCCAAACATTAAAAAGTCAATATACCTTTTTTTTTTTCCCTCCAGTTTCCACTTGCTTCCCTTCTCTTGGGTCCACTTGCTTGCCTTTTTGCTTTCACTCCACCACAACGACACTCCTGTTTGCACACAAAGCTGGAATACTTGCGAGCGCACTCATCCGTGAACAAGCGACTCTTGCGCCCACTCAGCTGTCCGCCCACCAATCCCCGCCTCCGCACGTGTGCTTGTTTGACCAGAGCAGTCATGCATGTGTGGCAGTGTGAGTGTGTAAAAATGGATGTTGGCGCTTCCTGTTCGAGAGAGAGGTTATTTGTCAACATGCATTTTATTTTCCGCACTCGTATATCTACTTTCTGCAGCTGTATAGGGTTAAATCATACAGCCATGTGTTTTCATTTCTGCTTGGTCATCATTGTAATCATACGCAGTTTTACATACAGTATACTTTCCAGGTAGAAGCCATGTCAGAAGTGTAGAAATACTTTAAGGTAAACAGATGACAACCATTGAGCGCACTGCTAATTATGCTCTGCAAAATGGATGATCAACCAATCAGCGCTAGCTGTCCTGACTGCTTGATACAATATGGCTAAGCAACCATATTAACTCATTTGCTCCCAAAAACATAGAAAAACGTTCTATTTAAAATTTTGCCATGGTCCAAAAAACATTTATATATATTAGAAAGGAGAAATGATAGGAAGGAAGGCTAAATCAAAAATGGTAAACTTGCAACTGCCAGTCCAGCGTCAAGTGCCATAAACGTAGACTGCGGTATGTTTTAAAAGACTACTTTCTTTATAGCGCTTTAACCATATGGTGCCCAGAGCGCGTTACAAATTACAATGGCTGACATTCACACACCAATGGTGGCCCGCTGCCACGCAGGGCACTGGCGGGTTCACAGGGAGCAAATTGGGGTTCAGTGTCTTGCTCAAGGACACTTTGACATGGTCACCAGGGGTGAGGATCGAGCCCACAACCTCACGCGTGGGGACAACCACTCTACCACTGAGCCATGGTGTCCTATTAATGTTGTTTGAATTTACGTTTTAATATGAGGTGGCGAAAATGTCTGTTTTATTGTCAAAATAAAGTCTTAAAAAAGCTTTCATCAAATGCTTTATGAGGTACAGTATAAGTCTATGCGGCGGTTTGTTCCAAATTGATTTTCAATCTCACTATCAGGCTCCCCTTAAAGATCAATTTGTGAATAACAGCACATTAAGTATGGCGCATTAAACTATTTAGTGCTTTGACTATAAAAAGCAGAAAGCTTGTTTTTACACAGTGTTAAAATGTCATTTAAAACTTTGCATTTACATTTATGTTTTCATATGGTGGCAGAAAATATTGTCTGTACTTCCTTCTAAGTTGAAAGATTTATTTGAAAACTAAATAGCTCTCACAAGAAAAATGTTTGGGTAAAATATTGAAAAACAAGAGGCAAATCAAAGAAATGCTTTAATGTGATACATGAGTTTACCAGCCATGACAGCTCTTGGAATGCATTAGCATTGATGCTAAGACCGTTACGTAAACAAGGCTTTCATAAAATGAGTTGATAAATGTGATGCAGTTTGGTACGAGCAAACAAAACAAATATGATAATCGGACAAGAATGCAGCCGCGTGGTTAGCAAGCGGTCCAGGACTTCCAGAAGAAGATTCTGCATCCCGGTCTGCGAACTTCACGACTCGCTTTCCTCTCCAGTCCTCCTTCCGTCTCGTTCCCCTCCACCTGCATCGTCTCGCCAGGTTTTTCCGGCACTATTTCGTTTTCCCGCTTGAAGAGTTTGTACAACAACTGCATCACGTTCTGTTTGTCTGTCAGCTCCTGCAAAAAAAGTGAATGGCAATTGCAAATGTCTATCAGTTCTCTTTTTTCTTTTTTTTATTAAAGCAAAAATAAAGTTTGACCTATTAAAACTGTATTTTACTCAGTTAAATACAGCTGAAATACACTTAATAGATATAAAATACTGTACTGGATAAAAAAAAAAGTTCTAAACATTATACTGTACAGGTACACAGTTTGAACATTTTATTAAGTGATTATTTCATGTGCCACTAGGGGGAGCCCGCGTACCACTAGTGGTACTGGAACTACACAATGGGAATTACTTTTACTAATTTTATACACTAAAATAGTACTAGTACATTAATTCCCATTTTGCCCAAAAAGCTCGTAGATTTGTCAAAATAAATAAATAAATAAAATACATTGTTGTATGTATAATTTGACAATTTTCTTTATTTAAGAAAACCCCCCTGGAATAATTAGATTTGTGCATACAGTACATAAAACATGACACAATTCACACATCTGCGGTTTATCTTATGGAAGTCATACGTTTACACCTTTTGGAAAAATATAAAATATATTTGTATTTGGACTGTCGCCTGTGGGGCATAACTGAAATATTCCACTATCGCAAATACAATTGTCATACCCTTATCGTCTTGTAATTACTGTGAATGAATCCAAAGTTGTTGTAATTAAGTAAAAAAAAGAAGAAGTAGTAATTGGATTAAAATGAATTATTACAATTAGAATGTACTTAAATGAAATTCCCTTTCATTGACAAGTTTTGAAAATTTCTTGTGAGCAGATGTTAACATGTTGTTTAACGTTTATCATTTTGATTGTAAATGGAAACCACCAGACGATCTGTGGTAAAGCTAACTTTACTACTTGGTTTCAAAACTTTTACACAATGCAAGTGTGACTATAATGCATATTCTGCAATATCCAAGCTGCAATTTCACAGATGAACGACTGTGGAGATCAGAGTGACAAAATCTGACAGGTGACTCTGACAGCCCGCCAGATTTCGGGGAGGGGGGGGGGGGGGGATTAGAGATAATGGATCGGTATTTATATTTGAGATGGCACTATGCAGTCAGGATGTCCTTATATGGGCCTGCTGAATTCTAGGAATTTTGCCCACTGCAAAAACATTCATGCTAAGTTCATTAAGGACTTCATTAAGGTCCATTAGTGTGAATGTCCAGTCCAGTCCAGAGCCGGTCATCGTAACTGAGCAAGTATTCCTCTATATCCTCTGTCCAAACAGAGATAGAGTGGAATTGAAGCCATCTTACCTGTTTGTCGTGAATTTGTGTGAGCCATGGTAAGTCTTCACCAAGTCGCAGGTCTTCCAATTTGCTTCCTGGCTTCCCCACTGCAAGCACGACCAAACAAAAAAGTGCCACAATGCAAAAGTAGTGCACCATTTTACCTTGTCCTGTCGTTTCTGGCTAAGTCCAGCACCTTGCCTGACTTTAAAGTGGCTCTAGAAGGCGGAGGTAATTTGCATATGATGATGTCGGGAGGTGTCCATCCATATAAGGGCATCCTCATTAACTCACAACGTTTGCTGTAAAAGCAACTCATGTATGATACGGATAAAAGCAACACAGCGTCGATGCGAGTAAACAATGGTGACATGAAACTTGCAGGTGCCATAAAGTGTGACACACACACAAATACACAACACCGCGTGACGCTCAGAGGTCGTAAAGGTCGTGCGATCATTTGTTCCATGCGGTAAGTTTTTAGTGTCAACCCCTAATGAGATTTCTGCTCTGCTTAACTTAACTGGGTTGAAATGAAGACAGACTCGTCACTGTTTTCAATGTTTATGGTGACACACTAATGCAACTCCATCACCTCATGGTCATTTATTTGTATACAGTATAGCAGTGTCTCTCTAACTGTATTAAGACAAGGCACACATTGTAAATTAGAAAAATCATAGGCCACAATGCCAAACAATATTGTCACTATATGTATTAAAATATTAAAATAACAGCATTCTGTGGTAGTATTTATTGGCCATTCACCCACGACCAATTTTGAGTACCCCTTGATTAATAAAAAAGAAAGAAATTCTAGGGACTGGCAAAAAAGCACGTACGTATATTTGATGCCCACTGAAATAGCTCGATTTTTTTTTTTATTAAGAAAATACAAAAAGGTAGCACGGTGGCTGACTGGTTAGCACGTCCGCCTCCCAGTGCAGAGGACGTGAGATCGAGTCCGGGCTTTGGCCTTCCTGGGTGGAGTTTGCATGTTCTCCCCGTGCTTGCGTGGGTTTTCACCGGGTACTCCGGTTTCCTCCCACATTCCAAAAACATGCATGGCAGGTTAATTGAACACTCCAAATTGTCCCTGGGTGTGAATGTGAGTGTGGTTGTTCGTCTCTGTGTGCCCTGCGATTGGCTGGCAACCAGTTCAGGGTGTACCCCGCCTACTGCCCGAAGCCAGCTGGGATAGGCTCCAGCACCCCCGCGACCCTTGTGAGGAAAATGGATGGATGGATGGAAAATACAAAAAATATTTATCAAAGAAACACCTGTTAAACCTCCAATGTACATGTTCCATGTAAAATGGGAGTTTGTGAGTGTGCGGGGGTCTAATGTAGCACATGAAACATGCTTATAATTCACCGCAAAAAAATAAAATAAATAGTTTTTCAGCAGTGGAATCACTTACGTGCTGATTCCCCCCCCCCCCCCCCCAATAATTTTAGGGGGCGTGGGGGAGCAAACTCCTATTGTGAGTGGAAATGTATATTGGAGGTTTGACAGATTATTATTTTTTTTAATATATATTTTGGGGCTATCTTAAAAAAAAAAAAAAAGGGCTTCAATTATACATAGATTTTGGCTGTTTGTGGGCCGGCCCGATCCCTATCTCCAGCAAACAGTGTAGGTCGATTATATAATTTTAAATTGTAATATCACTATTCACCATTAGATGGCAGACACGACTTAGATGCTCTTGTGTTATAGTGCCCCAAGAAAGATAAGGGGCATAGAAAACGTATGGATGGTGAACATAACTAGAGTGGATCCAAAAAGTCTACACACCCCTGATCAAATGGCAGAATTTTCTATATATATATATATATAGATTAAAAAAAAATCTCAAGATAAATAATTTCACAACTTTTTTCAAACAACCTCATAACGGCTGTGTTCAGAATAACCAAATACAATCATGATAAATGTGAGTCAGCACACACCTGCCACCATTTAAAGTGCCTCTGATTAAGTCCGAGTAAAATATTCTAGTAGGCTTTTCCTGTCATGTTTTGCTCTAGCACTGACTGCTATTTGGGACATTCCAATGAATAATTTCTTCAAAATTGACTAAAGCCCCAGTTCCAGCTACAGTAAGACCTGAAGCATGTTGCATTTAAGTATGACGCAATCAGAGACTACAAAGAAGAACATAGCTAGACTTGTAATCTCGCTAAAAAGCATCAGGTAATTATCTCTGACCCCTCTCCTGCGTGAAGAAATGAGGAGAGGTTTATTAGATTAACAGCGAGCTGGCTAGCTTTTATAGTAAGCAGAGTTTGAAGTTCGTCGATAATTGAACTCCTTCTGGTGAAGACCTGACCTGCTGAGGTTGAACGACCTTCACCCTAAATGGGAAGGTGCCATCACTCTTTTTAGAAATATAGATTGCCGGTTACAAGTGATTAGCAAGCTTGTAAGAACAGGTGTGAAGTCTGCAAGGCTAGAGATAACTAGCGCTATGCTAGATTCTTACAACACACATAGCCTTTTATGTAGGACAGAACGTTGTAATTTGAATAACGTGCAAATTCCTACGGTATTAACATCCTGCCGTGCCTACAGTCACCTGAAATACAATACGGGAGCCCGGCAATGCGATCTTATTAATATTACAACTTGGAATCCTGTGAGGGCGATAGCCAACTTTATTGAAAATCAGTCTCATGATTATTAGGTCACTCTTTTAATACCTTACCAAAGACCACAATATGATTGGAATCGGAAACGCTTACCATGGCGTTTCAGACAATAATTGATACTTTCGGTTCCGCTCTTAACTCTTTCACTGCCAGACGTTTTCAGAAACGGGTTGTCCCCACTGCCAGCCGATTTAAGCATTTTGAGTGATCTTTCAAGGTCCACAGAAAATGTTGTGTTTGGACTATGGAAACACACATACTACCAAATGAAAGATTGGACTCTCGGCTTTCATCAGAAAAAAAGTTTGTTTCTACCTTATTCCGTTCTTCAGTAATCAACAATAGAAAATGGTTACTTTCACCGAAATTCTCTCTTTTGAAACAAAAAACGGAGAAAAAGAGCTTTTTGTGAAACGATGTTATTTCATGCACTCTAGTGAATTGTACACTTCTTTTTGTCCATGAATGATGCCACAAACACCTAAATAGTGCTTTACTTCTGTAAAACGCTTTCACCAACAATGAAAAAGTGTTTTTTGATTGCAAAATACGTTTATTTCCATTCAACAGTGTAACAATTTGACAAAACAATTTCGCAAACTATTTACAAATGTGTGCAACTGTGGTACTACTTACAATTATGTGGATGTTTCAAATACAGTTTTTCCTTTTGTAACGCTCTCCTGCGTGCAAGGAGACGCCAGGACTCGCACAACAGTTTACTTTCACTTTCGCATTGGTTGGTTTTGCGTGCAAACGTTACACTTTCTTGACGGCCTTTTTTTCCGGGGAATAAAAAGCAAGTAGCAGACTGTACACACTTCCTCCGATGAATATGCATTGGACTCGGGGCACTCTCCGTCGTCCGATCGAACGTCCGCCTGTGCGTGCTCGGTTGTGTTCCGCGTTACGACACCGTCATAGCCTCCGCGTCAGCGGTTCCAATTTCGCCGTCAAGCTCGGATTCACCTTCATCATCATCGATGATGATCATCGTCGTCATCAATGTACTATTTTAGCGTTGGTCGATGCCTTTCGTCTTGTAAGTGTAGAGCTGCTTGCAAACGCTCGCCATTGCCCGTCCCCTCCTCCATCTAGCTCCATCTAACGTCTTCTACTGCCGCGTCAATGCTTCTCAACCACGGAGTCACCCTCATCTTCATCATCGATGATGATCATCGTCGTCAACAATGTGCTTTTTCAGCGATGCTTTTGGTCTTTGAAAAAAACGGCTCGGGCGTGAGCTCCTCGCGACCGGCCGCCATTTTTCCTTTGTCTTCCATTCTCATCTCCTGCTCGACGCTCTAGCTCCGCCTCTACTGACGCCCACCCGATCTTGTCAAAAGAGAGTCATCGCTGCCCTCTAGGGGCCAAAAATAGTCATTAGGCACAACAGACAGACTTGAAACTTTCACCAGACATGCGGAAGGGTTTCCTCTACCCGTTTCCAAAAAAAAAAAAAAATCATTGGATGACGTCTTTTGACGTCATTGGCAGTGAAGCGTAGGTTTTTACTTGACGTCTTTAAACGTCAGTGGCAGTGAAAGAGTTAAAATAGATGAAGTGACCCACAATAATGGAAATACTTCAGATTTGGTACAAAAATCTTGTCTTGTTACCATCCTGACCATAAACAAAGCTATAGCAGCCGAAATATTAGTTCTTCAACTACAACTGAACTACAACCCTTGGCAATTGCTTCCTTTTCTTCTCACATTGGCCTGATTGATAATCTCACAAACGACTGTAAATTGTTCTGTATAATGGCCTCGACCCCGTAGCATCATTAAGACTTAAAACTAGTTCTAAGAGACTTACTTTTACTCCCTGGGTCACAGATGAATCCTGAAGAGGGTCTTCTGCCCAGATTTAGTCATAACTGTTTTAATTTTCCTTATTTCCTCAGTAAAGCTTTGTGAGTGTTATCGCAATTTCTGCCAAGTGTCTGTAATCAATGATGTTTTTAAAGTCTTATCGTCATGACTGGGACCTCATCTATTTCCACAACAATGGGCCATTGTCTGTGGTTGAAGTGTCTGTAATCAATGATGTTTTTAAAGTCTTATCTCATGATTTCCAGGTGGGCTTTTTGGTGGGGGCTTTGTGGTACCGCCCTTCAAGATAGTATAAAAAGGTTCTACGTGTCTGGAATCGGGGCACTTGCGAGAGGCTGCCACCATTGTCTGGGAACTCGCTTGTGCCCGGAATATTCTGTAGAAATAAAAGCTTCGATGTGACTGTTCATCGATCTCCAGCCTGCATTCGGATAACCAACATTCTCACTACCCGAAAGAAAACGAACACGCGAAGAAAAAGATCTTTTTCTTCAACAATCCCAAACACTTAAACAATCATGTACAGTAGGAAGCTTGAGCGCAAATGGCCTGTGATTGAACTCAAGGTCTTCTGTCATACATGTACAATTTAGAAGCTCACGTTTGAGCTAAAACAAATGATTTCTACAGAATAATTGGTCTTTAGTCTTAGAGTGGAGGCAAGCACAGAAAGCATGCACATCATGTGGAACAAACTGTCCTTGAGAGGCATCAACCTTTCAACAAATGCTAAGCTAACGCAATTAGAAAGGTGTGGCATGCTCATCCGGCTACCTAAACAATTAGTAAGCGCAATGTGGTGAGTCGAGTAATCCTGTTATGAAGGCCACATACTTGGGAGCTGACAAGCGTGCGCACTTACCCGTGTTGGGTTGGACTTTAATTCCAGGTGGCATCCGTCCGCAGAGACACTTCTTCCTCGTGTCACGGTGCAGTTTTATGTTGCAGTGAAGACTGCTGGGAAGTCAGGAAGTCCCATGAGCTCGAGCCACCCATCCATTTTCCAAACTGTTAATCCTGTTTAGGGTGATGGGGGGCTTGAGCATATCACAACTGACTGCAGGCCAAAAGGAAACTACAACCTGCAGTGGTTGCCAGTCAATCACAGGGAAGATTTAGTGACAGGGTCTCATTCACTTTGTCACTAATTAGGAACTGAACTCATGATGCCTGCATGGAATTCAGTTGAGTGATTCTATTGGCTACAGGCGTGCTCATGAGTAGAAATGCTGCCCTGCGGTTAGCTTTAATTAGTTTTCGGAGCAGGTTTGTTCGTTTTTATTAGTTTTAGTTAATCTCTCTCTCTCTCTCTCTCTCTCTCTCTCTCAAATGCATCATTTTAAGTTGCATTTGTTTATTTTGTTGTGTATTTCTTGTGTGCAACTGTAAAAAAAATTCTTTATAGTTAATTTTAAGTTTTTTTTTGTTTTTGTTTTCAGAGTGGGATTTTCCCCCCATTTTTTATTATTATCATTTCAGTTTAAATTTTAATAGTTTTAGTATTAGTTTTTATTTTATTTTTTTAATTTTTGTATTATTATTATTAATAATAATAGTAATAATTTGTGTATTTCTTGTGTGCAACATAAAGAAATGGTTTGAGAATTTTCATTATAATTATTTATTTTTATTTTTTATTTTGTTTTGTTTTCATTAGTTCTCAGAGCGTTTTTTTCTTCATTTTATTAGTTTTAGTTTTTGTGAAAATGCTTCATTTCAGTTGAAATTTTTTTAGTTTTTGTTTTTTAATTTTTGTTTTTATTGTGTGCAGCATTTAAATAGATAAAAAAAACATCACGGTAAGTGTTGTGTAGTGTTCAGCAAATATATTAATTGAAAAACAACCATCCACAAATCAGATACAGGTGTTGTATTAAAGTCTACAGACTTTGAACCACAGTAAGTGCAGGGACGATGTCATCTGGTGGCACTTTTTTTTTTTATCGGGTGTCGCTAGATGACATCACTTCTACGAATACGGAAATTAATACATTATAAATCAACCCCAAATATTTATGTATTAAATTAACGGCCAAAGACGAAAACCCAGGATGTTGTAAATGTAAAATATAGTTTCAGTTAGTTTTCATTTTTAAAAAGGATTTTTATTTTATTTCATTAACATTTCCGCCCCTCAATTTTTGTTATTTCGTTATTTCAAGGATGAAAATACCAGCAGACGAGCCACAAATTATATGTATCAGCGATGGAAAGGAATTTTGGGAGTTGTAGATGATGATGATTAAAACGATTATCTTGAGATCTGAAAAAAAAAGAATGTCTGTTTTTATGGTTAGAAGGCATAAGATGAAAAGTGAAGTGTTATATTGAAAAATAATATAATCAATTATCATTACCACAGTTAGTTTAGGTTCGACTTGAAATGAGACCTATTATGTGTTTTCTCCACAATTCAACTGACATTTCATACGGCAAATGAAGCATTGATTTAAAAAAAAAAAAAAAAAAGAAGCTCTCTGTAATCAAGAGGTTTTGATCTCCTCTTCAGCAGTGTTATGTAAAAACTTGACATAACATCTGATGTTTTTGTTATTTTTGACTGCCACCCATCGATTGCATGGGATCCACGGGTGCCAAAAGGCAACGGTATTTTGGGCATGTTATTTGTTTCAGTGTAAACTATGGAGGGAGATTCCATCGATTGATCCCGGTGACATATATGGATGAGTCGGCTTGAATAACTGCTCCCGAGGGGGGGGGGGGGGGGCTATTGCTCTTTGGATAGTTTTCTGGGTGAATAGAGCAGAAAGGCACAGTGATGAACAACAATACTCAATGTGTGTCCAGGTATTAGCTTCCTTTTGTCTTTTACGTGAATGGAAAAGTGTGATCATTTTACACTATTTGCATATGTTACCTCACATCCTCCAAGCAGCCCATTTGGAAAAAAAATGGCTTCAATTGAAACATGCACAATTTACCATCATTACAAAAAGAGCTTTTAAAGTGACAGCATAGATGACTCAAAGTTCAGATGCGAACAACGCACGAATTCCCAATCAAGAGCATGTCATTCTCTTTTATAGCGCTTGCAACGAATGGGTCATCATTTCCACAGCGACAACACAATTCTTGGTGCTGTCGCGTGTTATTTATTGAGACTGCGCCATTCATTCACTGAGTGTAGAACCGGTGTACAATTTATTTTTACTTTTTTTTTCATATCTCATACAATGTTTTAGTATTTTGGAACTTTCCAACCAAAATATACCCTTAAAAAAAATTACTTTAACTGGATATGATTTTTTTTTTTTGCACTAACTGCATGTGATTCAGCACAAGATTTCTTTATACATATACAAATACACATACATATGTTTATACATTTAAACAATAGTATGTATATATATATGTGTATATAAAATAATAGTGTTAAATTAATACTGTACCTCAATGACAGTAACAATCAATATCATAAGTATATTTGATGCAGCTTTTGTATGAGAGCTTTTAAGGCATCGCTAATGTTACGTCCAATGAGCAAAGCTGTACTGCAGTGACTGCATTTACGACTGAGAAATACATCACAATGCAGTAATTGAACGCACATGGCACGCTACAACCGATGTAAGATATATCGACTACACATTTCATTAATTTTAACGGGCATTAGTATTATCATCCGGACTTAAATAGCTGCCATTAAAATGAAATTCCGCTCGGTAAATGCTGAGGTGTGTTTTATTCAAAGGAGCGCGAAGTAAGACTTGTAACAGGAAAGTACCACATCATCATATAGCAGACTGTACATTGATCAAAGTGTGTCATAGTCTGTTCTCAGGAGAATTTACTCGGACTTCGCAGCCCCCCAAAAATGCATAGATTGACCTGTTTTTATATTCCAATAAAGATTAACATTTTTGCTGCGTAATACAGAAATTACAGGCAAGTATCTTCCTTGTAAACTTTACTTTTAATTTAATACAACCACAAAAGACATTCAAATATGTGAAGTTGCAAATATAATGAAAAAAAAATAGGGGTGTCTAAATTAGTGCGTTGATTGAGTTCATTTAAAGTTCCTTTAACGCAACACATTTTTTTAACCCGTGGGCAGTATTTTATTTTGAAATGGCTGCAGTATTTTATTTTGAAATGGCTTGGTCAGAACCAACAAAAAGCCAAAAAATGGTCACAATAGCGGCGAGGGGTTGCGCGATTAATGACCGCCCCTTACTTGGAAAGCCTGTACTGGCGGAATTCCAGTCACAAAGCAGCAGATACGTCCACTTCCAAATTTAGCAGTAATAAATTTAATAATAATGCTTATATTCGTGGAGACTGGGGTCAAGTTGTATTTTACAATTTAAAAAGTGCAACATTTTACAAGCTCTTAATATGAAAAGAAAAATGCACTGAGCTGTCACCGTCTTACAAATGCATTTATGCCATCCAGTGGAAGAAAAAAATCAACACAAATCAATATCACACTCGTTTTTTACAGTACAGAACATCTTTTTTTAATTTTAACTCAATTTTATTATGAAATTACTGTATCAGCCATATTTTAATTAGTTTAACATTTTCTTCCACTTTTATGTAACAGAGTATGAAAACTTGGGAAAAAAAATATTTTACTGAACATTTTATTGTACATGTAAAACATATAAAATTTGCAATTAATCTTGAGTTAACTGTCATGTAATTAATTACGATTTAAAACATCTAATTGCCAGACCCCACTAATAAAAAAATAAAATTGTCAAAGGGATCATCTTTTTGGCCATTGCATTTTTTGCTTTAAGTAAAACAGCACCAACAAAAAAGCAACAACAAAAACTTATATGTTCTTATAAATTTAAATAAACTTTAAAAATGTTGCTTCACTAGAGAAAATAAAGATTTTATCTGATTTCATGAAGACCTCAAGTGCAGCCCTACACAATATTTACTCAAACCAAACAGTGCTAAAAATGGTCATGTCAACATGTGCTCAAAAGTATCTCTGTACATCCATCACATTTCTCATGTGACTACTGTTTGCGGCAAACCCGACAACGGCCAATTACGTTTTCTAGAGAAGGCCCCTTCACCGTCTGGGGAACTGGTTTACTGTAAAAAAAAAAAGAAGCAGAGAAAAACACACATGAGTCATCAGATGTAAAAGCGCTTGTGAATTGGATCCATCTTTCAATGTACCTGAACATGTCGGACAGGTTGAGGGATGCCAGCCAGTAGCTGTACGAATCAGGGTAGTAGTTACACGTCCCCCTGCCATGACACTCTATAAACGGCACTTGGCGGAAATGTTCAAGGCACGAACCGGGAGACACCAGCGGCTGGGAAGAGCCTTCTGCACCGGCACCTGTTTGCTGGTTGGTGAAAAGCCAAAAGGGAGACATACTTATTGAATGCTGAGATTACAGAGCATGAAAATACCCATTGGAATGATTTGTTACCATGACAAATGAATATCCACTCCAGAGGGACTCCCAGTCCCGGGGACATTGTGGGGTCAGAGTTGTCTGACTGTGGACCGCTATGATATTCGAGGTAGTTTCACACACAGCGCACCTAAGACCAAAGTGTTCAGATATTCAGTTTTGTCAGAGCGTGATGAAAAGAAGAAGACCGAAGAACTCAGTAGAACTAAAGACTGAGAGCAAAATACGGGGAGCCATCCAGAGACAGGAGAAGCGGCTAAACCCATGTTGGCTACGTGAAAGACCAGTGTTGGGAAAGTTCATTTTTTACGCACACGAGTTAAAAGTTTTGCTTAGAATTTTTTTAATGAGCTAGTTCAGTACATTATTCATAAGTGAAGTTCATCATTCCAAAATATTAACTTTTAATATTTTTATTTTTTATTTTTGTTTTCATTGGTTTTCATTTATTACTCTTATCTAGGGGTGTTAGAAAAATCGATTCGGCAATATATCGCAATATTACAGCGCGCAATTCTCGAATCGATTCGATATGCGGCCGAATCGATTTTTAAACATCAATTTTTTAATGGAAATATTCAACAAAACGTCTTACTTAGGGTTAGGATTCACAAATTAAGCATGGAATAATGTTATATTAATGGAACATCAAGCCTTGATATTTTATTTCAGTGATGTTCAAACATGAAACTTTTTCCTGATTCCAACCTGTTTGCTAAATGCAGTGGTTCAGTTTTCAGATAAATAAATACATTTTCTTACAAATCTTACAGTGTACATGTACAAGTTTACTGATAAGTATTTTCCAAATTTGAGTAAAAAATAAATTAAAAAAATCGCAATAATCAATTTATAGATTCGTATCGGGATTAATCGGTATCGAATGAAAATATGAACAAGTTTTGGTACAAAAAAGCACGTGACCAGTTTTGCCAATGCTCGAGTATATTCACAAACAAAAAGCTTCAGTCTCACCTGCTGATGTGGGAGGAAAGTCGCTCCCCTGTCAAGGCAACCATGGACGGAAGCATAGGCGCATCAGTGGACAGCCAGTAGGAGTAGTCGTTACGGGAAGCATAGCGGCAGTTTGCCTCCGTGTCGCAGAAGAGGAAGGGCATGGGCGAGAATCGAGGTAGACAGCTTCCCGAGGTGCCTGAGAGACAGTTGGAAAGGCTCAACAAAAGATCAATTACGATATAGAGAAAGGCTTCTGGTGCTTGAAAGATTCTCTTACCAAGATCCTGACCATGAGCGCGCTCATTTCCATTAATGAAGAGGAAAGAGTAGCCGTAGTAAATAAGGGTGGTGCCTCTTGGGCACTCGGGCAAACGAGTACTTTGACTGTGTCGCGCTATCAGGAAATTAGCCACATAGCCAAATCTAGAATCTCCCGGTAAACCCTTTTGACCTTTGTTGCCTGGATTTCCAGGGCCGCCGTCTGGACCTGATAAAAGGAAAGGTAAAAACTATTACCTGAACTGTCCACCAATCCATTTACTATTAGTCTTATCCTGTATGGATGGCAGGAATCTGGAGCCTATGCCAGCTCAAAAAAGGCAAAATACTGGAGACACCCTGGACTGGCATGACAATTAATCACAGGGTCTGCAGTGACAGACCACCATACACACTGTACACACCTGGCAACCCTGGTCCTCCTTTGTCTCCCTTGTTACCGGTAAATCCAGGTGGTCCCACCCGGCTGGAACCTGGGACTCCTTTGGGACCTGGGGGACCTTTAAAACATAACATATAAAGTCATAATAGCGTACCAAGTATGCATGTTACAGAGTAGTATGCATATTGCATTTTACAGAGAGTTTAAACTTTGTACCTGATTGGCCTGGTGGTCCACCTGGTCCAGCGTTTCCAGGGGGCCCAGTGTTGCCAGGAGAACCAGGTAAGCCTGGGGGTCCTGGTTCATATATTACACTGCGATATCCTGGTTCACCTTTGACACCTGAAGACAAAAACAAAAAGAATATAGTGATGTGGAGTCTGAATTTTGTGTTCTAAATAGTGTACTCACCGGGTATTCCTGGAAAACCCTTTGATCCAGGCGGACCTGGTGGGCCCGGTATATTTCCAGGGTCTCCCTTTTCACCTGTTAAAACAAAAAGTCATTTAGGACGATTGCCACTTTTTTAAATGACATTTAATTGAAAATCTTACCAGGGTACCCATTGTTTCCAGGAGGACCAGAATCACCATCTGGTCCTGGATCTCCAGGAGGGCCTCTTGGACCCTGGGGAAGTAAATCAATCAAGACCCCCTTTAATTTACAAAACAGAATTTAAATGTAGATTAATAAAGGAGTCAACATACAGGTGGACCAGGATTGCCTGGATCTCCTGTTGGTCCATTGTAACCTGGGATCCCTGTTGGGCCTGGGTCCCCTTTGTTCCCTTTTAGTCCAGGTCCAGGAGGGCCTGGAGGTCCAGGTGGACCAGGATAACCTTCGAGCAACAAAAGCCAAGTTTGCTCATTATTTTGTGTGTGTGACAATGAATGTAAGATAGCTGTGAGTCGCTACATTTGGGAAGCGATGTTGTCCTCACCTGGCCTACCCGGACCGCCATCAAGTCCAGGGTCTCCTTTTCCCCCGGGTAAACATGGCCCATCACTTCCCGGTGGTCCTGGGCGACCAAAGAGCCCACGTGGTCCAGGAAGTCCTTTGTCTCCTCTTGATCCAGGAAATCCTGAATTAGACGAGCCAGGCACACCAGGATCCCCAGGAGGACCTACGAAACCGGAATAACAGTTCGTGAGTTAGTGAATTCAGAACATCTTTTCAAATCATTGTTATATATTCTGAATGAATCGACTGGGAAGAGGGAAACTGATATATCTGCGAAGTCGGAGACTCACCTAGACGTCCTGGGTCACCGGGGGGACCAGGTGGTCCCTCTGTTACAACTGTATACAAGTAGGAATAGAAACAATTCAATTACATCCAGTATAATGAAAGTACAATTGGACAAACACATATTCTAATTCTTGTAAAAATTACTGCTTTGTCATTGACAACATTGACACAATTTCCTGTCTCTAACCTGTATCTCCTTTCTGTCCTGGTGGTCCGGGGAAGCCATCCTGTCCCTGGTGGCCTTTAGGACCTGGAGGACCAAAACCACCTGGTGGGCCTGGGGTACCTAAAGACAATAAAAAACAAAAAAATAATCATATATAATACAGACTTATTCAGTGACCTTCTTCAGAATTAAGTCATTTCAATGGACTTTACCTGGTGGCCCATTTGGTCCTCGCCGTCCTTTACCTCCTGGAGGTCCATTTGAACCTTTTGTTCCTTGATATCCAGGTGGACCTGCAACAGTAGGATTGGCAAAAATAAGATAGACCATTACTAGCAAGTAAAGGATGTAAAGGCACTCATAAATGGCCAGTGATTGGCACCGTTTGGTCCAGGGAGTCCTGGGTCTCCTTTGCTTCCAGGAAATCCTGATGAACCTGGTCCTCCAGGAAAACCAGGCTGACCTTTTTCACCCTTCATTCGTCGTGTGTCGGTGAATCCTCGTTCCCCCTGAGGACAATGAGCATCCAATGTTGCTTGTTGACACATAGTGATACATTTATGCTTTTGGACATTATTTCTGGGACTTCGACCATGGCTCACCTACCACGGGTAAGTACGTTTTGTGTTTAAATAGTGTTATTTTGTCATGTTTAATTTATTATGAGCTACTTTTTTGTCTTAAATGTCCGACTCATGTTATGCTATGTAGTTAGCTAGCTTTCCTCCCCCACAAAAAATTTGTTCGCAAACGGTTTTATTTTTAAATATACCTGATCTACCTTGATGCCAACGCTTGATTTCTTGTCCAGCTAGGTGTCATTTCTTTCTTCAACTTCATGAAAATCCGCATGCGGCGTCCAGAAAAAATAGAACGCTTGCGGAAACTTTCCGCAGTGCCGTATCCGTTCCGCACTGCGTACGCGCCGCACTGCAGCTGGTGTGTATTGACACGCAGACTCAAATGTTTTCTATTGCTTGCGGCGCCCGTACGGAAATCGCACCGCGTCCGTTCCGCAGTCAGTGTGAGTTGGGCGTTACTGTCTTGTCAGTTCCTGTTTTATTTTGAAAATCCTGACTCTCCTTCCATTTCAGGTCACTTGCACTTCCTAATGTGCCATCAGTGTCAATCCTGATTCCTGATTGTCTCCACCTGTTTCCCATTACCCTTATGTGGTAAATAGTCAGTATCTCCCCTGTCTTCTGCCAAAGTGTTTTGTCGCAATCGCTGAAGCCCATCCACAGTCTCGGTCCAATGTCTTGTTGTCCTTTGTCTCGTGAGTCTTTTTTTTTTTAACTTTACATAGCCACAGTTTAGTCCAGAGGTGGGCATCGAGGGCCGCAGTCCTGCAGGTTTTGCGTGTTGCCCTTCTCCAACACAGCTGATATATGATCAGCTCATCAGCAAGCTCTGCATAAGCCTGATAACGATCCTGTTGATTGGAATCAGCTTGTGTTGGAAGTGAGAAACCTACAAAACCTGCAGGACTCCGGCCCTCGAGGACCGAGATTGCCCACCTCTGGTTTAGTCTTTAGTTTAGGAGTGCTATTTTTATTGGTTTGTTTTTAGCTTAGATATTCTCCCTTTTGGAGCGCCTTTAGTTTTATCTTTTCAAACCCTCAAAGCGAGGAGTTTTTGTTTGATAAACATCTGCCTTGGCGGCCAACTTCTCTTTGCACCTGAGTCCTGAATTTACCATAGACTGTCACTAGTGTCTTTTTTTTTGTCACCTTTTGTCCAACCGGTCCAGGTGGGCCATAATCTTCAAAGTTTGGTTCTCCCTTTTGTCCTATGTAACCCTTAGGACCTGGTTCCCCATTTGGTCCAGGCCCTCCAGGGTTTCCATGGTCTCCTTTTAGTCCTTTTGATCCTATTTGAACATTATATTAACAAAATTACAGATTTATGTAACAATACAGATGAATGTACATGACAGGCTATTAGATGAGAGCTCATACATACTGTTCAGTATACTTACCAGGATTGCCTTTTCTTCCTGGATCTCCTGGAAACCCAGGAGGTCCAGGTCTTCCACTCAAGAATCCTGGAATACCTGGGTCACCTGGGGGACCTGGACAGAACACATACCATTTTCAAAATTAGTATTGTAATTATGTTGTACGTATTGATTATGGGAAAAATATGCACCTTTCCCCCCAGGCCTTCCTGGTTGTCCAGGATTACCCCTTGGTCCTTTCCCCCCAATACCTCCAGGATCTCCCCAGGGACCAACTGGTCCAGGGTCACCTGAAACAGTGCAATTAGCACAGAATTACACAACACGCACATAAATATATCAAATGCCGCACAAATACAGTGCATCCGGAAAGAATTGACCGCACTTCACGGTTTCCACATTTGTTACAGCTTTATTCAACATTTGAATAATTTATTTATTTTCTTTATATTTCTGCACTTAACGCCCTGTAATGACAATGTGAAAAGAGTGTTTTTTTTTGTTTTTTTTGCAAATTGAAGTCCACCTGTGGTAAATTCAGTTGATTGGACATTCTTTGGAAAGGCACACAAACCTTTCTATATAAGGTCCCACTGGTGACAGTGCCAGATCACAAACTTAGCATGAAGTCAAAGGGATTGTCTTGAGGCACGAATCTGGATAAAGAAAAAAATCTGCTCTTTTGAAGGTTCCAAATAGCACAGTAGCCTCCATCATCCAAACCACCAAGACTCTTCCTATCGCTGGCTGCACGTGTAAACTGAGCAATTGACCTTACCGTGGCACGCACGCCCGTCCCCGCCCAGTAATTGCGACGAGAAGCCCCCTCCGACATTTACCGGTCAAGATGAGCTAAACTGCATACACAGTGATGGCAAAGTTGTCAGATATTCCTTGCGATTTCTCGGTCGGGGATTTTCAGGACGCCGATATTTCTCTTCGAAGCAAGCGGAGGAGGCTTTAATTTTGAATGAATTAAGTCAGAGAAAGGCACCTCACGCCTCACTCACTTCGACTGATTGTCAGCAAAATGGAAGTTTTTGGACATTGTTCCTGTCAAGCAGCGTAAGAATGAATTTATATGACCTCATAGTTTTAATGTTTTGTTGGCATTAATAGTAAATAGTAAGTCAACAAACGCATGGACGGTTAGCTACCCGGAGCTATTGTTAGCCTATGGCTAACAACAACAATGGAGAGCATTGCCTTAGTGCAGACACTTTTCTGCGCTGGGAATTTGGGAGGGATTCACAACTGGTCGTGCGTAGGTTTAGGGAAGGGAACTGGACACAATTATCTCTCTTACACAAACCGTGACCACAGCAGGACGCCGGTTAGCCAATCGGTATAACGGTACTCTTACACAAACCGCGACTACAGCGTTTAACCATTTTTGTCGTTTTTTTTTCTTGCTTTTGGATAACCACGCAATGCATCACCGGGAGCTAGACTGCTATGTTTGTCCACGGCAAAACTCACGTGCCGACGCAGACGTGACGTCTTGTGTCTTGATTGGTTTAGTAGGTCATGCGGGCGCGGTTTATGGTAAGGTCAATTGGGGGTGAAGGGTCTTTGTCAGGGAGGCGTCCAAGAACCCGTTGGGCACTTTGTGAGCACTCCAGTGGTCTAATGTGGACAGGGCTGGGGAGTCCAGGTCCAGAACGTTAAAAACCCTCAATCAGTTTGGCTTTCTCATCCAACCGGATGGAGCTGCTGCAAGCGGAACTGACTGCCAATCTTGTGGCATCATATTCAAGAAGATATGAGGCTGTAATTACTGCCAAAGGTGCATCAACAAAGTACTGAGCAAAGGCTGTATACTTATATAGCTACTCGTGAAGTCTTTATGTACGACGGCGTATTAGGGCCATGTATAAATATATATTTCTTTAGAGGGTGGGGACAATATTGCGAGAAAAAAAATGATAAGAAATACACATACTACCTGGATGTTTGTGCCAATACTTTTTCAGTTGGGTTTTCAAATAAGGAGATAGTAATGACCTTAATGTTAAGCATTCACACTTTGAAGCGGTTGGTACTGCCAGTGACAAAGACACCTCGCTTTGCGAAGGTCCACACCCTGAGGATCAAGTGTTTCAGTTAATTTGTTAAAATAAATATTTACTTGTACATTTATGTTTCCAGGATTATTTTTTTACGTATTCATACATTTTGGTATTTTTTTGTATAAGTAGCTAAGTTGATGTGTCAAATCTGCTGCTCCCCGTCATTCACTTGCATTTACCTAAAGTATGCTAGCTTCTGATTGGTTTGTCAGCTGATAGAGGATCAGGAAGTGTTGTCGCTCTAGCTGCTGAGTAAAGTTTAAATTAAGAATGAATCCGTTTCTTTCCTGCCTTTTCCTTTTATAAACAGTGTTCCATTAACCACTAACAAATCCTCACTTTAGATGAGACTATAGCTACGCTACGTGTATTTCTCGTAAAGTTTTTTTCTGGCAAATCTGCCACTTTATAAAGTGGCAAATTTGCCACTTTATAAACTCGCAAATTTGCGAGTTTTTTTCTCGGAATATTGCCCCCGCCTACTAAAAAAAATAAAATATTTATACGTGGCCCTAATACGCCGTCGTAATTATGAGTGGTGTTTGTACAATTTTCTTTTTCAATTTTTTCGGGGGGTATTCCAATTTGAAAGGCTGTGAATGCTTTCCAGAAGCAGTGTACATACAATTAATTATTAGTAAATTAAGACACCTGGCAGGCCAGTATCTCCTGGGTCGCCAATTTGTTCTATAGGTTCTGGAGGTGAATCTCCTTTGGGACCCCTGGGTCCTGGGTCCCCTTTCATTCCTGAAGGACCCCAGGAACCTTTCTTTCCACCTCGACCAGGATCACCTGTAAACAACCCATCAAAAAAGGTGCGTGAGAAGAAATATGTCAACTGAAAAGTTTCTGATGACGTAACACTTGATTGGCCTGACTTCATGTCGGCAGCTTGGGTTCAATTCCAACTCTGTGACGGTGTGAATGTGAGTGTGAACTGTCTATATTTGCAATGTGATTGACTGATCAGACAAGTGTGTAGTTTGCCTTTCACCTTTTCCTGTGACCCTAATCAGGATAAGTAGAACAGAATATGGATGGTTGGATGATGGATAAATAGATATACCCAATATTAATTCATCCATCCACACATTTTCCTCCACTCATTTTGTTCAGCGTCACCGGTGAACTGGAGCCTATCCCAGCTGACTGCTGGCACCCGCAATGAGTTGCCGGTCAGTCACAGGGCAGAATCATACAGCAATTCATATCAAATATCAAATATGTGACCTATATCAATTAAACTTCCCGCAAGATGCCAAATTGAGCTGTTTGTCAAGTCAACTTTATTTGTATACCGATTGGGCCTGGTTGTCCTATATTTCCAGGCGGTCCCGGTAGTCCAAGTCCTGGTAACCCATCTGGTCCAGGGTCTCCCCTGAATCCTGTGAAAACCCAAGTGGATTAAAAACGTATCCAAACATATTTCCCATATAGTGTCATACCTGGTCGGCCCGGTGGCCCATTTAGTCCCTTAAATCCTTTTCCTCCAGGCGCCCCTGGTGGACCTGGTACTATTGGCCCTTGAGGACCAGGATCACCTCGACGACCAGGATTACCAAACCCAGGAATTCCTCTGTTACCTTTTTCACCAGGAAACCCGTCGGGTCCTGTGACAAGGGAGGTGAAGATAATGAACACAATTGTGATAAGGTGAACATACAAGAAAAAACAACTTGTGAGATAATTGCATGTAATGTCTTTTTTGGGAGAAGGACACTCACCTGGTAGGCCAGGATCGCCATCTGGTCCTGGTGGCCCCGGTGGTCCGGGAAGAGAGTCACATGGGCCTTTATCACCCTTAGGTCCCCCTGGTCCAATTTCCCCTTTCTTTCCTGAACGTAACATGAAAGCAGCAGATGATCACGTTTTTTTTGTTTTTTATGGATTTCCACTGACATTTTTATGTGGAACAGTCTATGAGAACCTCTTCCTCCTTTTGTCCCTGGTTTTCCTGGCAATCCCGGTATCCCTGGTAGGCCAGGGTTTCCGGGGTCTCCTATAAGCCCTTCGTCACCAGCAATTCCAGGAGGGCCTGGTTGGCCTTTGAGTCCCGGCAGTCCATAACCATCGTCACCCTGAACATGACATTAGAAAATAAATTGAGCGTTGCCAGTCCTCAGTATCTTTTCAGACTTAAGATTGCTTTTCTTATTGACCTTCACTCCTGGAAAACCAGGAGGGCCTGGTCGACCTGGCAGACCAGGAGGACCAGTACTTGGGAGACCTGGACCACCTGGCAACCCCTTGTCACCTGAATAACACACACATACCTGTGGTTCAGTTCTGATGTCATCCAACTCATCACTATAAAGTTACATGTGGCTATATTGGGTGTTTATAGATGACCTTTCTCTCCGGGGAACCCTGGTGGTCCAGGATACAATTCGTCACCTCTTTCCCCTTTGTGTCCTGGTAAGCCTGGACGGCCTATGTCACCTGGAGTGCCTGGAACACCTGGAAATGTGTTTTAGTCAGCGTGAATGACACTTCCATCGGTTACTCCATATCGCTGGATACAAACTTGTAGGTTACCTGGCCTTCCTGGTAATCCTGGCTGACCTTTATACCCTGGTGGTCCAGGAAAACCTTTTGGTGGTTTTCCTTTTTCTCCTTTTGGACCTGCCATGTAAGATAGGAGAATAGAACTGGTGATGATGTCGGTCTCCCTGTCTTTCTGATTTCTGCATTTACTGTATATCAAAATGTTTACACACCTGTAAATCCAGGTGGCCCTGGGAACCCAGGTGCCCCCTGATTCCCCTTAGTTCCTGGAGGTCCAACCGGCCCATATCCCTCCGGCCCAGGGTATCCTGGTGGTCCTGGTCTGCCCAAATCCCCCGGTGGACCTGGAAAACCTTTCTCTCCATCCTTAGTAAACTAGAGGGAAAATACTCTATTTACAAAGAATCTGAATTTTCTCTCATATATTTCATCGTTAAGGCTTTATAGGGTTAAACAACTAGAAAGGTTTCTCACCGATTCCCCGGGAGGGCCTTGGACACCTTTGGGACCTTGCAATCCTGGAGGCCCAGGGCGGCCATCCTCTCCGGGCCTGCCTTCATATCCTGTGTCTCCTTTGTCTCCTTTTTCTCCTGGTCTGTAATCAGTAGATGGCTCTCCCTTTCGGCCAGGGAAGCCTGGAACACCTGGTTTACCAATACGACCCTTGGCAGAGGAATGACGATGACAACACCAATTAAAAAAAAAATTATATATATATATATATATATATATATATAATAAAAAATAAAAAAATTATAACACATTTCTTACCGGACCTCCAGGCAAACCCGTAATTCCTGGGAAACCTGGGTCACCTTTAGGTCCTGGTCCTTGATCATCACCTGAGCATATATAAAATATACATTGTGTGTGTATATATATATATATATATATATAAATCTCTCTCTCTCTTTCTCTCTCTCCCTATATATATATATATATATATATATATATATATATATATATATATATATATATATATATATATATATATATATATATATGGCTCTGGCTGGAGATGGCTCTAATAAGTGATTCATCAATTAACAGATTTTTTTGGAATTAGATAGGGAGCGCTACAGACCTTTTTTTTTTTTTTGTTATCGTGTGTGGCATCTTTAAAATATAAAATTTTTCGCCAGGCCCAATATATGAGCTAAGTTTGATGAGTTTTCATTCATCTCTAGTTCCTCAAAAATCTGATTATTTACGGATGATAATAATAATAATAACAATAATAATTTTAAATAATAATAATAATAATAATTAGATGTGCAATTTCTGGATAAATTGTGTGTGAATTGTGAAAGCTGAATGCTAATATTTGAATGCATGTGGAATGATGTTGAATGCTTTATTATAATAGCAATATGAAATTACATTAAATATAATGAATGTAAAATAATTGGATAATGATTATTATGTGAAATTGGGCTTGGACTAAAATCTGCTTCAACTGGGATTCGAACCCGGTGTCTCTTGCTTTAACCACTGAACTGTTGTTGACTTGCAAGAATCTGTGACATGGTATGTCATTTTATTGAATAATGCGAAATAATACTTAAATATGTCATTGAATTTGTTGAATGCCAAGTTGAATGAGTGCATTTTGTCATTGAAAATATGGGATAATATCGATGATGATAATAATAATAATAACAATCATTTGAAATTACATTAAATATAACTGATGTTAAATAGTTGGACAATGATTATTTTATCAAATTGAACTAAAATCTGCTCCAACCCGGATATGAAACCTCATCTCCCTCGCACCGCACATCTGCACTAACCGCAGTACGTAGATTCGAGTACAACTCTGAAACATGGTTGCTGCTGTGGCCCGAATAATCAAAGACAGTTAATTGTACAAGGCCAGATTTTATTTGCAAGATCATTGAGCCTTGCGGTTTCAGTGCTGGCAACATTTTAACATTGCAATATTTACTAATTCTTAGAAACTTTTACCTGGCCGTCCTGGTCGACCCGGTTGACCGGGTGGGCCTGGTTTTCCTTTCCCCCCACAGTCTCTGCAGACCTCACCCTTATCCCCTGTAAACAAGCAGCAATGGGTGATATTTTTGAAAGTTTTAGTTGACATCATGTTAAATTCACGTCAAATTAGGAGTCCGACTTTGAACACATGAACTGCACTCGGCTGTATGGAACCGTCAACAAAGCAATTAAACAGATGACATTTTCAGGTCAAAAGAGATTCAACAATGCTTTAACTCACCTTTTGATCCATACGGCCCTTCGTATCCCTTCGGCCCAGGCCCACCCTTGCGGCCCTTCTCTCCCGGCGGACCTTTGATTACGTGCTTTTCTACAAGGACCAACAAGACGTCTTAACACATGATGATGAAACTAATGAGCAATTGATTGAAAACAAAATGTTTCCATTTTAGGCGCATTGTATCCTATTGGACGTCATGTTTCTCTGCTTGTGTGGTAAATGTTCTATGCTGATATAGCAGATTATGATAAGCAATTAGAGATAATTGTTTCATATACGTGCCATAACCACATTTAAAAAAAAAAAAAAAATCCCCTTTTTTAAAGGGAGATTCATCAGTGAAATTTCAGGATGACCCTAAAATGCCGTCACCAGTCATGTTTTAAAAATGCAACAAAAAAACGTTGAGGTTAATATTTTGGGGAGACACAGTAAAGAAAGCCCACACTGGCGACTGCCTTGTCGCCATGATGCATCTTTTGTGAACACGAGGTTGCGCGCATTATGACATCACAAATATGTGACACTACCATAGGAGAGGGGAGGGGGTTGAGGAGTTGGGCACAACTTGAGTCGCAACCACAACAGATGGACCGATGTGGCGTGTCTATTATTACCAGAGGTGGCAAATCCAGGTCCAGAAAGTAAAAACTGCCACAGTTTGGCTTTAGCCCTAGGTGCTAGCTAGCTGACATGGTGCTCGTTTACCTGCTAGGGCGCTAACTAGCTAGCTAGCGTCAATGGTGAAAGCCTAACTTTGGCAGGGTTTTTACTTTCTGGACTGCATTTGCCACCTCTGATTATTACCGGCAAATTTCTTTATCTGGTTTATCTGTATGATGCCAAATTGGTCTCCGATATTATTATAATTGACGGCAATTGAAATGCATGTAAAAAAAAAATCAATAAACCCCTAAAATTGTTCAAAAATGCTGATGAACATTTAATATAACATATAATGAATGTCTTTTTTCGTGGACCGATAAAGATCGATCGGGTAAATTAAGACATTTTACATCTATAAATGACTTTTTATGAATTGCTAATTATCGTCCAATCCCGATCCAGTTGTGAGATCTGTTTAAAGTCTAGTGTATATGTTTGGATACAATAAGTTGACAAAATTCTGGTAACATTTCCATCGAGTATTTTTAAAAAGAGCAACACATACCACTTGTGTCTGCAGCTTCTCCTTTTCGGCCTCTATCCCCTGGAGGTCCCTGATCACCAGGATCCCCGTCTGGACCAGCAGGCCCTGGATAACTTGCACCCGGGTCGCCATGATCTCCTTTGGGACCCGGCGGACCGTCAGGACCTCGTGGCCCGCCCTCATCGACTGAATCTCCTATATGAACATTTAGTGGATGGTGATTAGGAATGTGTATGTACACACGTATTTGCACAAAAAGGACAAAAGTCTTGGAACACAACCCACAACTTAACTCATTCACTGCCAGC
This sequence comes from Vanacampus margaritifer, assembly GCF_051991255.1. Classification (NCBI taxonomy): domain Eukaryota; kingdom Metazoa; phylum Chordata; class Actinopteri; order Syngnathiformes; family Syngnathidae; genus Vanacampus; species Vanacampus margaritifer. Next base: position 4,754,380 of record NC_135433.1, read on the forward strand.
CCAGTCAAAATGGATCGTTGACGTCTATTAGCTGTCAATGGCAGTGAATGAGTTTTAGGGGTGACGAAAAAAAAAAGTTGCTCCATCTGTCATGTTTCGGTTCTGCGGAGGTTGGCTTTTTGTTTGTGATGGGTGTTCTTATCGTTTTTGTCTGTGCTTGGTGTTTTTTGTCTCGTGTTCCTGGTTTTCTTCCCTTGTCTAACCACGTCCACCTGTGTGTGTCTTGCCTTCCCCAGGTGCGTCTCATTAGTGTTGGTGTATTTAGTCGGTTGTTTGTCGAGTCAGTGTGGATGCATTGCCTGTTATGTGTGGAAGTTTGTGCATCAAGTCTTTGTCACAGCCACGTCGTCTTTGTCACAGCCAAGTAGCCTTCGTCCCCGCCAAGTAGCCTTCGTCCCCGCCAAGTAGCCTTCGTCCCCGCCAAGTAGCCTTCGTCCCCGCCATGTAGCCTTCGTCCCCGCCATGTAGCCTTCGTCCCCGCCATGTAGCTTTCGTCCCCGCCATGTAGCCTTCGTCCCCGCCATATAGCCTTCGTCCCCGCCAAGTCGTCTTTGTCCCCGCCAAGTCGTCTTTGTCCCCGCCAATTCGTCTTTGTCCCCGCCAAGTAGCCTTCGTCACCCCGCCATGTAGCCTTCGTCCCCGCCAAGTAGCTTCGTCCCCGCCAAGTAGCCTTCGTCCCCGCCATGTAGCCTTCGTCCCCGCCAAGTAGCCTTCGTCCCCGCCATGTAGCCTTCGTCCCCGCCATGTAGCCTTCGTCCCCGCCATGTAGCTTTCGTCCCCGCCAAGTAGCCTTTGTCTCCGCCAAGTCGTCACTGCCAAGTCGTCATCGCCGAAGCTCTCCAAGTCGTCATCGCAACAGCTAGCCAAGTCGTCATCGCCGCAGCTAGCCAAGTCGTCATCAACGAAGCTAGCCAAGTCGTCATCGGCGCATCGCTGCAGCTAGCCAATTCATCACCGCCGCAGCTAGCCAAGTCGTCATCGCCGCAGTTAGCCAAGTCGTCACCGCCGGTCATCAACGAAGCTAGCCAAGTCGTCATCGGCGCATCGCTGCAGCTAGCCAATTCATCACCGCCGCAGCTAGCCAAGTCGTCATCGCCGCATCGCCGCAGTTAGCCAAGTCGTCACCGCCGGTCATCAACGAAGCTAGCCAAGTCGTCATCGGCGCATCGCTGCAGCTAGCCAATTCATCACCGCCGCAGCTAGCCAAGTCGTCATCGCCGCAGTTAGCCAAGTCGTCACCACCGCAGCAAAGTCGTCATCGTCGCAGCTAGCCAAGTCTTCCCAATACTTTTGCCCATGCATTGTAATTCGGTTGACTAGAGTACCTGGAGGCCCGTCAAAGCCAGGTGGTCCCACGTCGCCTGAAAAAAAAATGATAATAATAATTTTATTTTTTTTCCCGCCTTTAATAGCAAGTTTTTGGAGGTATATTACTGCATGCATGGTTATTCACCTGGTCGTCCACGAGTTCCAGGTAGGCCCGGCTCTCCTGGATCTCCACTGTATCCTTTTATCACTCTAATTGGTTCGGTCGGCAGCACCTGCAAATAAATAATCACTTTAAAAAACACATTGTTTAGAAGGTGCGCAGCTCTCATTAGTTCTTGATGAACCTTAAAGCGGACATATTATGGGAGAGTGAACTTTTTAATGGCTTGTATACAAACAGTTCAGTCTTCGGGTGCATCAAGTGTGAAATTAAACAACCAAGTAAATATTTGTATCTTTCTCTGTGAACGTGGGGCTTATATAATAACCGCCATGACTTTCTCTGTCTGTTACACTACACTGTCTGACAACCCCTCCAATGTGACACCCCAGTTGTTAATGAAAAGCCAAAGGGTAAGCAGAGCTGCAATGACTTTTGCTGGATGCCCATCCGAATCAGATCTAATGGCCAAGTATGTAAAAGCACACAAGGAATTCGTCTTCACAGTCACTAATCGTCCGAGAAACACGAATATATATCTTTTAAAAATACCAAATACATGTCAATATATGAGATTGATACATTACTACTATATTCCCAGGTGGACCAGTTGGACCTCTGTCCCCTTTTGGACCCTAGAAAGACAGAGCACAGAGTCATAGATTTTAATAAAACATGGCAACCCATTAAAAAAAAAAAACTGCAATTATAGATGAACAATAAGTGATTAGTGACCTGTCCTGGATATCCCGGTTCACCTCGACGACCAGGCCTTCCCTAAACACAACCATATGTTATAATCAAGCCAATAACACCACAATGTGCACAAACGGCATCCCTACCGTAAATCCACGTCGTCCGGGGTCGCCATCCTTCCCAATCTTTCCCTGCAAGGACAATTAGTTCCAGTGAGGACATTGGGTCCATGCATTCAATCAGTAGCTTGTGTTTGCCTGAACGAGAACAGTCGACGCGGTGCCGCCGGCATTATTTTCCCATTAAAGTTCTTTTTGGTCCAGACACATTACATGCCAGTCATCATAAACGCAATAACCGCTTGCGACGGTGGACAACTTCTGTTGCATTATTCACAAGGTCTGCCTCGAAGGAGGTGCGTGGCCAAAACTGTATTACAGCGAACACATTCTTGTTCTCATTCCAAACGGTGACGCCCTTCAAAGACGTTTAATTCTCAATAAGAATATTTCAGTCTGATGTGACATATTCTATTAAATAAGGACGTGCCGAGCCCATTGACTTTAGTGCTGCATATTACTGCCCTCTGCTGTCCTTAGTTTTTAAATGGACTCCTCGAAAAGAAAAAATGCAAACACCTCTCTCTCTCTCTCTCTCTCTCTCTCTCTCTCTCTCTCTCTCTCTCTCTCTCTCTCTCTGTCTCTATATATATATATATATATATATATATATATATTACTTACTTCTGGACCCACTGGGCCTTTTTCTCCCTTTTCTCCTTTTATGGAGTAGCCGCCACCAGGGTCTCCCTGAGGGGAGAATAGTACACACATAAAATTGGTTAGTTATTATAATGAAACTAACATAATAAACGTGAAAGACTATTTGGTCAACCCTGAAAAGAAAATTAAACTTTGGAGCAAAAAAAAAAAAAAAAAAAAGTTGTGCTATTACTATTTTCTACACCATAGACAACTAAAATAATAATAATAATTATTATTATTATAATGATTATTATTAGTATTAGTATTATCATCATAACTTTAAATATACATAGTTTGTTTTTAATATCATGAGAATAATACAAGTAATACAACAAAAATACATTTAATACAATACAATGTAATGTAATACATTACGCGGGGAATGTTAGATAGATAGGGAACACATTTGTAACATTACGAGAACAAATAAGTAAGGAGAAATATTTTCCAAAAATAAAGTCATTTTATGTGGTTATGTCCACGTGGGGATTTTGACTTCACTTTAAAATCATGTCATTTTTTTCCTTTTTTTTTTTTCCTGCTTTTTAATGACTTACTTGAGAACCTTTGCAGCCTTTTTCTCCGCTATCTCCTTGGTCTCCTTTGGCACCCTAGCACCCAATTCACATGAATACATTAGTGCCCTTAAACAACATGTCATCTTTGCAGTTCTGCACATCAAGCACTAAATAACACAAATGTGAATATGCGAAGGCTTATACTAATGTCTACTGTAACATGCACGCTGACTTTTACAGACTCACCTTGTAGGCAAGGCTCCCAGAAAAATAGTCCCTAACCCGACCCGGTGGTCCAGGTGGGCCTTGGGTTCCTTGTCTCCCCTAAATTAAGACAAATGTCACTTAATGATGTACAAATACAACCAATGAGATTCTGTCATTTTAAACTGCAAGGTGAAATATTGATGATTATGATGCTCTATTTGATTGAGACATGCACTTCTCTTCTCTAATACATTAGCAGCGTCTTTTTAATAATAAATTACCTTTGGCCCAGCTGGTCCTAGGGTACCTCTGCCTCCTTGACCCTAGAAGATTAAAACACGAAACAAACCTCAATATTCAGCCATAAAGTTGTTCTTTTTTTGGCAGAAATATTCAGTATGACCTTTGATCCCGGTATCCCTTCTCGTCCCGGTAGTCCCTGTTAATAGAGAATCATCAATATACATTTACAGGAAATGATGTTTTAATCTTGTAGAATGCAACCAATGTACTCACTTCAGGGCCATCCAATCCCGGGTCTCCCCGTGGTCCAGGTCTTCCCCGTAAACCTGGCTCTCCCTAACATTATATACATGATCCATTTTTATTGATGGTCCATTTAGACAACATAAACTCAAATTGCTCAAAAATTCTAATTTTTTGTATGTCAACACCTATGAAAATCGTTCATTTGGAGAACATTTACCGATTCTCCATTTGTTCCCGGAAGTCCTGGTGCCCCCGGAATTGCAGGAGATATTACTGCAGACGAACCCTGCAAAAAGGTCCAATTCATTCTTCCATTTTCCGAACCGCTTATTCCTCATATCGACGCCTTCTTAAAATAATCGCTTAAGTCATTTTTTTTCCAATTTTTCATGAAAAAATGTAACCATTTGCATCATGAGGAAATGATTTAGGCACAAAAATGACTTCGGCGGTTATATTAAGAGGATATGCAAAATAAAACACAAGATAGGTTGTAAAAAGAAAAAAAAACAAAGAAAGGCAGCAGTAATTCAGAAACCGATCACATGAATGAGTTGCCCATTTTTCAATTTTAGAGCTGCTTACTAATGATTATTTTGATTAATTGATGAATCATATATATATATATATATATATATATATATATATATATATATATATATATATATATATATATATATATATATATATATATATATATATATATATCAGGTGTGATTGAAGGTGCAATTCAGCAGTATAGTAGCATATTCCAAAGCTAATATTGAAGCAAGCAAGCTATTGGTCCCAATTGAATGTGTTCCAAAATGAGCTCGGGGAGCTCGGGGAGGCTCACCTGTTAGTGCCGCGTCATGTTATTATAATTTCTTTTATAAGGGGGGGGTTTACATCAGACAGGATCCTGCCAACAAACTTCCAAAAGGACAGTCCTGGGCACTTTTATAGTTTTCCTAAATAAACAATTGTATAAAAAGTGCTTAGCAACTGACCTCAGCTGGCGCAGCATTTATTTTATTACCTTTTGTCCAGGAGGACCCGGTGGACCCTGTGAGAAAAAAAAAAAAGCGAGTTCAGTTTAAATATTAAATACAGGATTTGATGGCAATCATGAGGGAAATAGGGTGTCATGAAAAACTCAAATTATAATTAATGGAGATGCCATTAATCAATCCAATTAATTTTGTGTACACATTATTTTGCCGTGGGTCACATACATTTTGACTGTACCAATGTTGGCCACGAGATGGCAGTGAGTAGACTATCGTTTTAATTAGAAAGAAGAAGACTGACAGCAGGAAGTAGGCCGACCGTATTTCAAAGTCAACCTAGCTTGTGCTAAAAATGATCTTATGTTTCATCCTCTGTAATCTTGCTTTATATGTCTACGGAAATTGGCGGCTGTCGATTGATTTTATAATGTAGGTCTTTGGGAATGATTATTGATGTATATTGTGAGATGATAAATTAAATTTGTTTTGGAAATAAGGGGATGTTTACTGTAACACTGGGTGAGCAATGTTTGCCTCATCTATTGCTGTTGCTCTCTCTCTCAGTGTATAATATGTCTTTAAACATGTTTATATTATATTATAAATGTGTTTGAAGATATATATTTTTTAAATCTGTACTGTTAATGCTATAAAATATGCTAAGGTTATCTTTATAGTGTATTCTATTTTGCAGATTTCACTTATTGCTGGATTTAGCTAAAACGTTAGCCCTTGAGGAAACAGGAAGAATGTTAACATGTTACTTAAAAAATTCCCTGAACAAGAAGGTTGGAACATTTTTATCAGAAAAAAAGTTACAACAAATCTGGACTTGGTTCGACTTCAGAGGTGTCATTACTGTTTGAATTGCATTGTTATCTTACAGGAAGTCCGTCAAGTCCAGGGAACCCATTAGCACCAGGAAGTCCATCTTCTCCCTAAAAAACAAAAACATTTTAAGATCCCGTGAAGCGACTTTGCAATTCATACTAGAGCATTTCAAAACCTTTTTGAAGGCACATTTGTCACTTAATCATGACAATGCCTAAAATGTTAACAGTTTGTTCATTCTGAACAGAGATACAGTGAGTAGAAATAATAAAAATAATTTAAAAAACTTGTTAAAGAACAATAAGTACTACAAAAATTACTAAAACAGTGAATATTTGTACAGTATTGCAATCACTTGAAAAAAAGCTTTGTTTTTTTTTTTTAAAAAAAAGTCCCTATTTTATTGAATATTTTTTTGTATATATATTTTTTTAAGTTTTTCAGATTTTTTTTTAAGGGGTTTCCTCCTCAGAGATTAGAGAACAAGCCACAATACAGTATACACATTCATTCCTTTATTGAGAGCCAGTAAGTAAACATGACCATCTTATTGCATATGGAGGTGTGCGGGAAAGTGTCCGCTTCCGCTATTAGCGAGTCACTTGGAGTTCAGAGGTAAAAAAAAATAAAATAAAAAGTTACTCCAAAAAACAGAACACCAGCTGTTTTTTCTGAATAATTTTTTTGCTGTTTTTTTTTTTTTTATAATTTTTTTCAGAAAAACTGAAAATAAAAATACTAAAAAACACAAAGCTCCCCCCAAAAATTCGAGTTTTTCTTTTTCTCAAGTGAATGCAATACGCTTCCATAGTTAGGCATTAATTTAAAATTAGAAAATGCACTGATGACTCTAAATGTAAACACGTTCCTTTTCAGAAAAACTCTTCAATAATGTTACATGAATTGAATCATTTTCTCACATTTGTTCCATTGTAGCCCGGAGCCCCTGGTGACCCAGAAGGACCCTGCAGACCCGGAAAGCCCTGTGAATGAAGACACGCGCATAAACAGAATATCAATCAGAGCGCAAACACAGCAACTCAATGAGGTAAATAAACAAGAGTTAAAATGCACCGGTGAACCATGAGAGCCTGCAAAACCCTCTTTGCCTTCGGGACCCTGGAACACACACAGCACAACCGTGACTTATTATAACTTTAGATGTCCAATAAACAGGCACAAGGCTGTGATGTGTTTTGTTACCGGATCTCCGGCAGGGCCGACAGGTCCGTTAGGCCCAATGTTGCCCTGTCAAATACAGAGCACAATAATGATTCCCACTATGGTCTTTACATACAATATACTGTATTATTAGTAGGATTGGAATTAGTCTGAAGTGTACCTTTGGTCCGATTGGCCCAGCGTGACCGTCACTTCCTTTGCGGCCTTCTAGTCCTGTAGGGCCGAGGTCTCCTGGAGAACCCCTGTCTCCCTGTGGCGGAAATGTGTGTAATTTACCAACTCATAAGGATAAGGGTTATAGAAAGTGGATAAATAGATCCAAATGGGAGCTTTTATAGAAAAATAATCTGGCCAGGTTAAAAAATAATGTAATATAATAAGCAGCTACTCTAACACATCAACACATCAATTCCATTTACTTATAGATGATTGTAAGTGAAAATAATACTCACTGTGGGATTTAAATGTGTATTATGATCCATCTGGTCATTTGCGACTAGGGATGCAACAATAACGGCAATATCGTGATATTAAAAGTGCCACAATATCGTCGTCGTTGTGTCACAATATTTAAAGCAGCACATCCATCCGTTAAAGAGGTGAGGTTGTATTTCATTTGTGCAGTTCTAGCACCCTCTGGTGGTTAGTTTATTAGTGCAATTTAATTTTAAACAGGAAAGTTTTGCAGCGGTTAGCACTCCTATAAATCAGTCATACCAGCAAATATTTTTCAATATCTCCATTAAAAAACACAGCCAAACACAACAATATGTGCTTTTTTTAAAAACACTTTTTAAATGTATTTTATTAAATTTTTTAATTTTCTATATCGCCAACCTTCCCACAATATTATGATAATTGTCGTATCGTGAGGAGGAAATGATAAGTAATGATGGTAAAATGAATGACATTTTCCCATCACTAACAATAAGTAATTACTTCAATAAAATACTAAAAGCAATTACTTCAATAAAATAATATTGCTGAATGAATTATTATTATTATTATTATTATTAGGGCCGGGCAGTTTTTGTTGAAGTTTATTCTTGGTAATGAATCACATTTTTGATGGCCTAAAAATAAAAACTCACCAAACTTTGCACACACATTGAGCCCAGTGAAATTATTGTTTTTTTTTTATTTTTTATTTTCTTTTAATAATAATATTTTTGTCAAATTGCTGGAACAGCTCTGAGTGTGGCTGAATATGGATTATTCTTCTCTTCGTTCTATTGAGATTCTTATCTCATTCATTCATGTCTGCCCTCGAGTACAAACGAATAATATTACATGTTCCCGGTAACAGCTGTGGTTCTTAAATGGGAGTCATGAAAAGGGCGAAAGTTTAGACCACAGAACTTTAGTTTGGATTTGACTCCATCCGTTCCCTCCTAATAAGGTAGGAATCAAGAATGTTGAGAAGCTAATTCCTGTTTGCGTTTGTGTATCTATGCGTGTATTGCTTTGCATTAAACATACTTAGGAAAAGATGTAAAAAATGTAAGGCCGGATGAAAAAATGCTAAACTGTTATATCAGGTGGCAAAACAGTTGCTACTAATACAATAATTGTTCATAGAAGAGTACACACACTGAGTAAACTTATTTAAACAAAGCAGATGTCCTAGGATTAAAAAAAAAAAATGGAATGAAAGCATGTCAGAGGTTTTATTAGGATATATATTATAGATTTAGCCCGGAGAGTGACTAGCGACTGGTCCTGGATTCAGTTCATTCATGAGCATACGTGCTATAGAAAATTCAATGGATGGATGGATAAATTATACTCACACTATGCATTTTTTTCACAATTTATAATAATTCACAGGTGCCTTAATACAACGTAGCCTATCTAACATTCTGTTACCAAAATACACAAAGGATAAAGTATCACTGTACACTTAACAGTAATGTGAGCTGGTTTTCATGGCTGGTGCCATTAGAGTCCGATTTTCAAGTTTTGACTGGTAGTTCAGTTTTGAGAGAATTTTAAGATTAGTAATCCATGTTTGGCTTTGATTTGGTGCAAAATTCTGAGCAAAATGTGGGAATGCATATTGCAGTGAGAAAATGGACTAGAAGCGACCTTGCAAGATCGCCCCAATTGAGAAAGGAGAGACACCTATACGTATTAATAGTGGGAAATATTCTGACTAATATGTTTGATATGTCAGTTTATTATTATATTTTTGACAGGTATAAATGTACAAATTTAAAGCTTTGTGACCGAATGTATCAAATATGACACAAATCAAAAGTCATATATGGAAGTTGATTTTCAAAAATGTTTTTTTGCTTGTTTGTTCAATAGGAACAATAAATACTCTATTTACAAAGAATCCAATTTTTTTCCCTCATATATTTAATTTTTTCAGGCTTTATAGGGTTAAGCATTTCTGATGTGTGAATTAAGACTAATTGCTTAAAATTGAAACAACTTTACAAAGCAGGTTTTACGAGACATTTGGGGTCCTTAGAAATCTTGTGGCCTCAGGTAATTGCCTAATGGTAGTTTCACTTGCCACTTTTATCTACTGTTTTATACTAAACTAAATATATATATCACAAATATTGCATAGATTTTAAAATTCTGCTACTGGTCTGTAAATCACTGAATATTTTACATCCGGAAAATGCCGGTTGAATATAAACCCAGAAGGGCTCTGAGATCTGCAGACTTGGCTCAATTAGTGCAACCCAGAGTTCAAACCAAACATGGTGCATCAGCATTTAGCTGTTATGCTGCAAATGGTGGCGCTGTTTCTCTGTGTTGATAAAAAAAAAAAAATTCAGACTTGTCTCGTGACTATTTTTCCAAAAAGTGACACAACAAATCTAGTGACTTTTTATGTTATTTTTCAGGACTTTTAGATATTCAGACAATCCCTTGAGAGCAGAAGATGCTCACTCCTCTGCGTCCTGACTGCAAATGAATGGCACTTGACCAAATACATACAGTACAGTAGACTTACCACATACAACTCATACTTAAAAAAACACAAGAGACGCTTTACTCACCCTGGTGCCTTTGACTCCATCACAGTGACACGGAGACGTTCCTTTGCATACACACTGAAACACATTACACAGGCAAGTGTCAGACCTTCCTCTGCAAACCCAATCGGCTCATATGGGCGATCAATACGTTTGATGGGCTGCCTGCGGAGGAGTGTTAAGTGCGAAGCACATTATTATTATTGTTATTATTATTATTATTATTATTATTATGTCTATAACTCTTTGACTGCCAAAAACGTTAAATAACGTTTCGTAAAATCCTATGGAGGAGTGCCAAAGACGTTAAAAAAGATCAGTCAAAATGCTTAAAATCGGCTGGCACCCACGGCATCCCTTTTCTGAAAACGTCTGGCAGTCAAAGAGATGATGTCTTAGTAATGTTTTTTTTTTTTTTTTAAATCAACTCTTGCATTAGAGCACAATAAGGTGTTGCAGGTGTACCTAATGTTGTGGCCACTCGGTGTCCCTTTCATTACTACTGAAATGAAATATGATTTACTTTGGTGTGATTATATGTGTAATGCAGGGCAAGAGGTGGCAATGGTGACCTGATGGTAGCATGAGCATCTCATCACCATCATCGGCCTGGTCTGTATCATTTTGGTAGTCAAGTCAAAATGAAATTAGAACTAACGATCATGAAAAATCGAAATGAAAAATCCAAACTATTATAATCTTGCCCAAAATGAACTGAGATAGGCTTCAACCCAATGGATGGAAGTTAGGCTTGTTGTTTATGTTGATTTATGCCTCAATGACATTTTAACTGGTGCTGTTTAGTATTTGTGTGTAACTTAGCAACATAGTAGTAGTTTATTGCCCACGCCCTTGAAAAAGTTGCTGATGTTTGCACCAAGCGCAGCGACATATATAAACGGACAAAAAAACACTTTTGTTTCACATAAGTTGAAGCCAATTCTGTTTTTATGTTTTAAAGATTTGAAACAAGCTCCCAGTCAGCTGTAGAATGTCATTTTGCAATCCAGCTACTGGTCTACAAATGACTGAATGATTTGAGTCCTGAATACATGAAATAAATTCTAATTGAATAAAGCCAGTCGGGCTCTGAGGTAGGCAGGCCAATTAGTAGAGCCCAAGTTTCGAAGCAAACATGGGGACACAGCATTTAGGTGTTATGCTGCACACAAATAAGCTGGATGGTGGGAGTAGAATTGAATGCTCTCCCACTTCATGGCAGAATGCACAATTAACTTGCGTGACCACCAGATGCTGTCATAAGTACTTTTTAAGTGTAAATGTAGACAAGGTCATCAATATTTAAGTATATTCACAGTTTTCTTTGTGACATTTTTCTCTGGTGGTAGCCGATGCCGTGAGATTACGTTAATATAAAACATGTCATGTACCTGTAAAGTGTGTCCCCAACTCATTTTTCCTTTGGAGGGCCATTACAGACTGTGAAACCATATCAATGTTTAATCACCTCCTCATATTGTTACATACACAGTGCACAACACATTGAAAAATAAATAGTTCTTAAACTACTGTAATAAGAGATTTTGGTAACAAGAAAATACTTGTAATATCTACACTAATTTGAAATGCTGGTAGTGATTTTAGCAAGCATCATTGAAGTTGATAATAATAATAACATTATTATTATTATTATCATTATTAAGAATAACAATAATAATTAGGGGTGTCTAAATTAGTGTGTTAATTCAAAGTTTCTTTAACGACACAATTTTTTTTTTTTTTTTATGCACGATGAACGAGCACCCCTTACTTGGAAAGCCTGTGCTGAGGGAATTTCAATCGCAACGCAGCAGGCACGTCCACGTCAAAATTTTGCAGTAATAAATTTAATAATAATGCATACATTTGTGGAAACTGGGGTCAAGTTGTAGTTTTACAATTTAAAAAATGTGCAGAATTTCACAAGTTACTTCATGTTAATGATTAGATAGCTCTCAATATGAAAAGATAAATGCAAATACAAATGCAATTATGCCATCTAATGGCAAAAAAATGACCTCAACACAAATCAATATCACACTCGTTTTTTTAGAGTACAGTACATACTTTTAATTTTAACTCAATTTTGTGAATTATTATGAAATTACTGTATCAATGACTAAAAGATGTAGCCATATTTCTATTAGTTTAACATTTTTCCCACTTTTATGCTAGCAAGGGTATGAAAACTTAGAACAAAATATTTTATTGTACATTTTATTTAGAACAGATATAAAATTTCGGACTAATCGTGAGTTAACTATTGAAGTCATGTGATTAATCATGATTTTAAAAAATTAATAGCCTAATAATAATATATTCAATTTGTAATGCACTTCTCATCAGCAAAATCTCAAAGTGCTGCAGAGAGAAAAAAAGTAATAAAAAAAAAAAGGGAAGTTTATTTGCTTTTGCAGGCCACTTAAAATGATGTGGCGGGCCAGATGTGACCCCCGGGCCTTTAGTTTGACGCAAGTGCTTTAATGTTTGGAAAGCACCGTTTCAGATCACTTTGAAAGTATTTTGTTTAATTCAGCGTTCTGTCCTTTGCCCTCTGAGAGATCTCACACAAAGGCCCACCAACACGGTCCGCCAAAGAGCATTCTGCGTGCTTACAGTCACACAAACAAACTCCGTTCGTCAGGATGCAGGATGTTGGCAGGCACTCCTGTTGCAAGCACGCCAAAAGTTGAGGCTAACATTTTTTATCCAACACGGAATACACATTTGACAAAAGTTAGGACAATTCGAAAACCTTTGTTGAGTTGTCAAATATTCTTACCTTCTTCTTGGCCCCCGTGCCTGCCAGCATGGCAGCAATCAGGATGAGAGGGAGCAGCCACTCTCTTCTCCCCATGACTTTTTTTCTGTCTCCTTCTCCACACAATTCATAAGCCGAGCCGTCAGCAGTGATGAGAGCATCCGCACCCGCTCGCCTGGATGCTGTGACTGCGACGTAGCTTCCGCGCCGCTTTGACATTCATGTTCACGCTCCTCGATTGCGTGACCCTGAGAGAGGGGAGGTCCAAACGCGACGTCCAGCCCAAAACGACACGCTCGGCCTCAGCCGACGAGGCGGCTTTTTTTACATTCACCAGTCACATCGCAACTTGTTGGACATCATCCTGCCTATAATGACTTTAGGCATCTGAATTTGGGTAAGTGTGATTTTTTTTTGTCACAGACTAAAATGGGGATTGATATAGTGAGATGAAGAGACTAAGATTTAATAACTTTGTTTACTTCTTAACTAAGAGGCTTTCAGGTTTTTATTAATTCAGTGTTTGGTGCAACATTTGTAACTGTCGCAGGTGGAAGTGTTGCATTCACTGACCAGTTTCGATGGAGGTCAAGATGAGCTTGCCGTGTTCAGCTTTGACATGGTTTGCCCTCAGGTGAGATGATCTACAATTACAAGTTTGAATTTTTATTTCCTCATTCGCTTTAACAATGACTGACTGACTCTAGAAGGAAGTGCTTTTCTTTCAACAGACATTTCTAAGTCACCCCAACCTTTCAAAATGTCGTTTATGCTTTTAGTATTTAATTTACTTGTGTGGAAACAGTGTCCTGTTGGCTCATTATTTCTGTGATTTACTGATTCTAGTATGTATTTTATAGTTAACAATAATGTATTTACTTTTACAGTACTATTAATGTACATCAGTGCAAAAATCTGTTACTTAATTTTGTTAAATATAGTAATCAATTATTTGATTATTATGACATATTGTTTAATTTCATTAAAGCAAATATAAATTAAAACAAAAGATTTTTCAAACTGGGACTTAATATGAGCTTTATCTTTTGTACAGAGCAGTAAAAAATATATTTTTTTAAATCAACAAATTTAATAATGCTTATTGTGCTACAATTTGTGTTTAATTTGGGGTTGGGGGTCAGTGTCCAAGCACAGTGGTTTTCAAATGTGTATTTATGTTCCCTTAGGGTACGTGAGATTTTAAAATAAATTCTGGTTATATCGTTTGAGTTCCAAATAGCTCAAGAGAGGCCACTGTTTTAAGTATTTTTTTTTTCTCAACCAAAAATGCTTTGCACTGTTTAGGGGGTACTTGGCTGGAGAGAAAAAAAATTCACAGTGGGTGCATCACGAAAAAAAAGGAAAAAAGTTGAGAACGACTGTCCTAGCAGATAATGCCAGGTACATCTCCAGGATTTTTTTTGCTCTCCGCACTACAGTAGGCTTGACTGAGAAAATAATTTACATTTCAGAATGTCCAATAAAATGTTGTAGAGGCTTAATTGGGACTGCACAGATTTCTGACGGGACTATAGCACCCCCTAGCCCCAGTGTAGCAGGAGCACCATTGCCCTTTTTATTTTAGAATCACGACAAAGTAAAGAAATATCAACATGTTTCATAGTCTTTTTGTTGAAGTGCGTCCTAATTTCCGTAGTAGTCTTTTATGCAAATACGAATGTTTTATGGGCTGCAACTAATCCTGGTCCACGAATACTGCCACAGTGCCAAGCAACAAGTAGCTGGGATAATGTGGCAGGATGTGGATCAAGGTGGTGAGCAGCTATGCTAGTTTTGATGCTAGCTAGCTCAAATTTCACTTCAGTTGGGAAATCTTATGACGAATCACAGATCATTTGTGTCGGAAGAGGAATCAGAGTGTTAAAGGGTACATCAGACAGTTTAGGTTGTGTTACTATTACTACCCCACCAAATGTGTTCATAAATTACTTTTCTGTAACCATATGATGTTAAAACAGCAGCGATGTCGATAATGCATTTACTTCAAAATTTTAGTGAGGCACTGTGGGAGTCTTCAACTTCACATTCCCGTCTGAGGGAGTGACGTCACGAATGTGTCATGTCCTCACGTGTCCATACCGCTCTCCACGAGAGCGAAATTCATGTTTTCAAGCTGGAAATTTGAGTTTTTATCAGCTAAAAACAAAAATATTCAGGTTTGAGATATCCAGCTTCAAAAACAAAAAACAACATAAATTTCAATCTTAAAAAGAAAGTCTCACCATATTGTGGTTCTCAAATTTAAAATTGTTACATTCACAATGTACATTATAAATGTTGGATTCTGCTATTGCAACATTAATATTTAAATACCCATCCATCCATTTTCTTAAGCGTTTAGTCACAAGGGTCGCGGGGGGCGCTGGAGATAATGTAGGTGGCGTATGTCAAGTAAAAAAGTATTTTACATTTTATTTGAAAATGTATTTATGTTAAGTGAGGACTAGAAAGAATGACTTTTTGAAGTGCAATCCAGAAAATACTCTTTTTTTTAAATAAAAAAAAATTATGTGAAGTCAAAAAGCATGTCTTTAATTTACTTTTAATAATATATAATTCATTAATATAATATTTGTTAAGCAGAGTTGTCTGTATCTGCTGAGTGTACAAACTATTACAGTAACTTGTAATCTAAATTACTTTTAAGTTCAAATAACTGACTAAATTATTTTTTAAAGCAAGTAATCAGTAAAAGACCTAAGTTACCTTTTCAAGGTAACTGTGTTATCACTGGCCCTTAGACTGTATCACAACGATCCTAAACACACTTCTTGACTGTTTATGCGGGCGATCAACACATCTGCACACTTGTAATTTGCAGACAGTATAAACTGAAATTGACCTTTTGCAGTCTAGATACTTCATGAAAAGCAAATTTCCCAAAGGCTATGA
Organism: Vanacampus margaritifer; assembly: GCF_051991255.1. Taxonomy (NCBI): domain Eukaryota; kingdom Metazoa; phylum Chordata; class Actinopteri; order Syngnathiformes; family Syngnathidae; genus Vanacampus; species Vanacampus margaritifer. The sequence goes on from NC_135433.1 coordinate 4,770,152, forward strand.
ATCCATTTGGAGTTTTCTGATTCTACCCACATATTGATGACAGTGGGAGAAGTGCGCGTGTTCATTTTTTGAGGCAAACGTGGTCATCAACAACACCTACTGGGTTGCTTCATTTTGAACATGTTCAACAAAAACTTAAAGTCTGTACATGATAAATATATATATTTTTAAATTAGGTTCTTATCTTGGGATGATGAGTTGTCTTGGATTCTATAGCCAATAATGTACACCTTCATTCATACTGTATTATCTTTGCAGGTGGATCCTCATCCTGCTCATCACTGCACAGCAGCTTAATGCAGTAAGAATTCCCCTTGTCTTATTTTTCTAAATATTAGCTGCGCTTGTAAAGCAGCACAGCCTACTATAAATATGACACAATGTGGCTGTCACTTTTTTATCGATAATATCAGCCGCAATTATGTTGCAAAGCATCTCTGTCACACATGTTGCCAGCCAGTTTTAATGTACAGTCTAAACTTTGTTACTGTTATGCTTGATTTGTATAAACCGGGCCATGCGGCTAGAGCAGCTGTATATTGAGAGCAAGCATAAACAACTTGAACTGTCAGGAAGTTTCGAAGTGTCTGATTGTGTCAGCAGCACAATTCATTCACTCTCACTTACATACACATCAAGTTTATTAAACGGTTATACGATTATTATTATTTATTTTTTTACAGCAACCTATTTCCTTGTACCAAAAGCAAGCTATTGGACAGTTTTAGCACCAGAAATGAACACCTGTGTGTGGTTTTTTTTCACTGCAAGTTATACCTTGAGATATGAACCTGTGTCTACTGAAATTGATTTTAGGTTAGCTGAGATGAATTACAGTATGTGTGTAAATCAAGAAAATAGTGGTCATCGTGGGAAACTGTAAAACTCTACATGTGATAACAGTCCTTAAGAGGGAACTAGAAACCTGAGAACTGTGTGTGTTTCTACCGCATTTGCACAGGTTCCCATCCCAGAATTTTTGGTGGGATTAAATGGAACAGCCCTAAAATGGTGCATGTCCTATAGAGGAAAGTTGTTTGGTGGCCATTGGTTTTGAATCTGATCAGATGGTCATGATGTGGGGTAGCTCATGGGTCATTCCATGGACCCCTTTGATTCAAAAGCTTCAGAACGCCAATGTTGTTAACATGGCTAATTGGCTATGCAGATAACGCACAGCTATATGGATCAATGTCCCAAAATGACAGCAGTTCAATAAACGTGTTGTCACTGTCAAGACTAGAGCAAATTAATAACTTAGATGAACCAAAAACAGCAGGTTTTATTTTTGTATTTTTTGTTGTTGTTTTTTGCCGAAAAAGAAGAAGAAGACTACGACTGCTGTGAGAAAACACCTAGTCACTGTCTTTAGAAACCAAACCACAGACCGAGTCCAAAATCTGGGGGGTGTTGAAGGACTCTGACCTGACTTCCAAGAATCAGATCAAATCAATCACTAAAACAATACATCATACAGTACTGGGCAAAAATAGTGATACAAAAATGACCGTATGTAACAAGAATGTCACTCCGTAGTGTGAAGGCCAAGCCAAGTGGAAGCATTTTGGTTCCATTCATGCTCTCATGATAAGAACCAGTGAAAAATGAATTCATGTATACTCACCTTTGTCCAAATCCAAACCAAACTAAATGGCTTTGCTTTCCTACTAAGAGTTTGGAATTTGGTCATTAAAACAGCAAAGCTAATGAAGGCATGAGGCTTTTACACGTTTTACACTTTACATTAAATAAACAGTATCCAAAGTTTTGTCTTTGCCTGACCCCAAAGGAAAAGGTGCATTTGGTTTATCGTATATAAACTCCTCTAAATATTTTGCGCTGTAAGCAAAACATTTATTCGTCGGAGAAACTATTTAGAGAAATATAAAGCTTCCGCAGGTCTTGCATCAAGGTCAGCGTCCTTATTTGGTCATTTTGTAAACGCTGACCTGTTGAATGCATTTCTGCCAGTTGGCGACTTTCCCCAGAAAGTTCTTGTGTTCTAAAGAGGACTTTATGTGAGGTCCCCACTTGACACACTCTGACCATGTTGTTTGCCTTATACACACACAAACTCTTCCTCTCTCTTAATCTTGCTAATATGGAGCTTCTAATTGAGATGTATTTTTGTTGTCTTTATTCAGGGGTATGTTGACGGTCCATGTGACAGGAGTAACTGCTCTCTATGTCAATGCTTTCCTGCCAAAGGTGCACGGGTAAGAAGAATCTCATCAAGATCATCACCTTTGGGCTTACTTCACTTCTGTTGGCAACTTATTTCATTTGCATGCAGCATAACAGTTTAATGCCGCTTCACCATGTTTGCTTTGAAATCTGGAAATGTGAAATACAAAGAAACAACAGAGAGCAGGGCTAGATATAGACGGCCGTCAAGAAAACACTTGATGGAAAAACATTCATTGAGAGACCTCAATTGAGATAGCAGCCGATGAATGCTTGGAAGCAACTTTAAACACATGAAAGGACAGCTCGCATGGAAGAATGGGGACAGGAAACCTCGATGTACTGACAAAAGTGCCACTCACAAACTCATTTCATAAAATATAATTTTAAATTCAACTAAACAGGCCCAGGTTAAGTCATTTACATTTAGTAAATGTGTGAGTAACTTGAGAAGAGAGAGTCGTTATTTCAGTTTGTATACATTTTTGTGACATTTGTGTTTGGTTTTCAAATGTAAAATACAGTACTGTATATACCTGTAAGCAGGGTTGGGGAACAGTTTGACTTTGGCCACAGGTGCTTCAACTCAACAGGTGCTTCTATGAGCTTGTTTGTGGCTTTAGTCAATCTGTGGCAGGGTTTTTACTTTCTGGACCAGGATTCCCCAACCCAGGCTGTATGCCTTGGTGAGACGCTGTTTTACCTGTACAATATGCAGACCAAGCTTTGGTGCCCTCTACTGGTGACTCAGATGTTGTGCTAGGGACCACATAATAGAGTACAAGAACTAACCAGTGTTTCCTAACTGGACTTGAGAAATAATTGCAAACAGTATCGAATAAATAGGCAGTTGAAGCAAAATATACGTTCACCAGAGTGACTGAGTGATTTCTTTTGTAGGGACAGCCCGGTAAAACAGGCAAGCAAGGCTCAACCGGTACCATGGGACCATGGGGCAGTGAGGGGCCGCTTGGCGAGAAAGGAATGCGGGGCTTAAAGGGATTGCCAGGCCCAGAAGGGCCTACAGGAACCCAGGTAAACTCTATAGCATTTGCATTTGTTGGTTCAAATGCATAACCCACCAAACAACCATTTATTTATTTTTTTATTTTAACAAAACAACTAAATTTTGGGGGGACTTACCCAACTTTTTAAGTTGGGCATTAAATATAAAACTTGGGTAAAAAAATAACCCTAATTGGATCAAAAACTGACCGACCCAACGTTTTGATTCATTTATTTAAACCAAAACGTTAGCCCACAAACAACCCATATTTAGGGGGTTGACCCAATATTTTGGGTTATTTATTTACTTTGTAAACCAAAAAGTTGGTCTAATGAAAAACCCACCAAACTATTTTTATTTTATTTATTTATTCATTTTTTCAGGCCAATTTAACACACATGTAAACCAAAAAGTTGGGTCGCAAGAATAACCCAAGACCTAATATTTGGGTTGTTTTGTGGGTTATTCATTTTGACAAGCAAAAATGGAAAAATCTTTTTTTTGTTGATCCCCCCCCCAAAGAAACCAATTTTTTGGGTTGTTTTGTGTGTTATTCATTTGACCCAACCTTTAATAGCATTTTAGTTAAAATTCAGTGTCATGATAAATTATATAATGATGTTTTTTCCCCCCTTTTAGGGTAACACAGGGGCTCCAGGTTTTCCTGGTGGTGATGGTTCACATGTAAGTCAAGATTGGTTCAGGAGTACTGCCCCTTCCTCTCACTTTTTCTACAATCTTTATTTAGAAGGTATATATTTTTAGGGTCAACTTGGAGCAGTTGGTGAGCCAGGTTTGCCCGGAAAGGACGGTTTTCCTGGGGCTAATGGTCAACCTGGCGTCCCCGGAATTCCTGGTGTGGATGGTCTGCATGGGCCACCTGTGAGTAGAACATTCCAATTCGCAATAAATCTAAACAGTGACCCTTGCATATTTGCAGTTTTGCCTTTGAGTATATACAAAGGGCTTTTTTCTGTTTTCCGTTATTTGTAAAAAAAAAAACAAAAAAAAAAACAAAACACCCTCACTCGCCGAGTCGTTTTTGTGCTCAGGCCAAAGCTTGAACAATCTGGTGGCGTCTTTATGCCTTTAAGGAACTGTTGAAGTGATTTGAGGTGCTTCATTTGGACAAAAGTCGTTATTTGCCACCATCCTCTGTATGTATAGTCAGTTACAGTATAGTATAAATGAACCTTTTTGGGAGTGCCTTGATTACTTGCAGATTTTTCCCTATACGCAAAAGGCCCCTGTCCACAAAAATAACTACAGAGGACCCAAAAAAAAATCTGCAAATGTTTGGCCGCCATTATATTTGCGTTGAAAAAAATTGATTTGTAGTTTTTCTTTAACTAACCAAAAGTCTTGAATGAATGGAGGTATACAGCGTTTTTCACCCCAAAAAACAAAACAGTTGTCAACATTTTTTTTCAAAAAGCCCAAAAAAGAATACATAATATTATTATTAATAATAATAATAATAATAATTATTATTATTATTATTTTTTATTATTATTATTACCGGTGTTTTTATTTGTATTTTTTTAAGCTTTACTTACTAACCCCATGCATAATTTCTTAGAGTGATTGGATGTAATCGTTTCTCTCCTTTTCAGGGATTTCCTGGTTTAAAAGGTTTTAAAGGAGATCCTTCATATGCTGATTCCCTTCCTGGTCTTCCTGTAAGATTATAATTTTAAAAAAATTAAAATATTTTTGTAATCATTACCATTTCCATTGACACAATTTAATTGTTATTGGGGTTTTCTTTCCTACAGGGAGATCCCGGTCGCCCAGGAGTTATGGGTCTACCTGTATGTACTGTATATTCTCTTCAATAGAAACTCTAAAGTTGAGGAATGTGGAATCTGGAGTTCTTCCAAAATATTCTGAAAAGTGTTTGAAAACAAATACCGTTCAAACTGCCATCATGCTAAATCTTGTAAGATGTCTTTTCAGTGAGTCTAAAACTGGATTTGTAACTTCTCACTGACAGTCGCTAGCCTCTGAGAATCTGAATTTTTGCTGACTTTGATCAAAATGGAGGACAAATATAATAATAACAATTAAACCCAATTGATGTGTATGTACCCTGCTTAATTTGTGATCTTCTGTATCTTTTTTGGATCCACAGAAAGATACCAGTCATGACAAAGAGAAAATTGTAATGATAACTATGGAACCAGAAATGTAACTATTTTGATACACTCAGTACAATATAAGCAAGGCAATTAAATATCAATTAGATACACATTCATTTAAACAGATGACTTGTTTGCCTTACCACTGCTTAAACCAAGGGTGTCTACACTAAAGCCCGGGTGCAATTTTCAGCCCACCATCTGTTTTAGATTATTTCATATGTTCCAATGGTGAGAAAGCAAAGTGCGGAGAGTCTCTGTACCTGAAATGTAGTCAGCAAATTGGGCGATTGATCATTATCAACAGCCTCTCAAAATATCCTCACTTTCTTTATTATCACCTCTCTTTGTGGCAATCCGCTGCTTCCTCAACAATCTTCCAATGTTTTTGTGGTTCAATGAAAACATTTTCTTCATTATATCTCACCTGTGTGATAATAAATTAAAATAAGAACTTTGAAAATCTTGCTCCCTCTGACCATAACAGGCATTAATTTGTGTTCATTCAGGGCTCAATAGGAGTCACCGGAACAAAAGGCGACATTGGGGCTCCAGGTCTACCTGGAAATCAGGTGAATATACTTTACAGTATTTAATATAATAAGTGCAACATTCACCACTGCCATAAAGTGGTCATTAATGTCACTGTTGCTCCACTCAGGGCTCGATAGGGAATAAAGGTGTCCGAGGACCATCAGTGAGTTACTTGCTATACATTCATTGCGATTATTTTCTGGCTGTTATAATAGGGAATAAAAATCCACGTGAATCGAGGATAAGACAAAAATATGTTTTTACAGGGTGACCCTGGAAGACCAGTGCCAGGCGAACAAGGAGATGATGTAAGTCAGCAGTTCTATTTAGAAAATGGGTGTGTGTATGCGTGGTGCAAACATCTTCACCACTTAACCTCCATGTACTGTGCCAGGGTGAACAAGGCCTGCCCGGGCAACCAGGACCCGAAGAATTAGTTGAGTTCCCCACAGGCTACCTATCACCTAAAGGCGACAAGGTGTGTGTGAATTTTTGCCATTGATTTTATGAATCATTTTGAACCCTTTAATTAATTTCACCTCACCGATATCAATCCATTTTTGTGTATACCAGGGAGACAAAGGTGGTCCTGGACGATGTGGACCAAAGGGCCGGCGTGTGAGTGGAAATCTTTTGGCACAGACAGAGAACTGTGACTTCACAATTATGACCTGTATGTTTTTTAAAGGGTGAACGAGAAGACAACTTCGTTCAAGGGATGAAAGGAGAGGAAGGAATTCTGGGTTTTCCTGGACCTCGGGCAAGTCGTTTACAGCCGTGACACCGAAAATTAGCTTCATGCTAAAATGCAGTGAGAAATGCCATAGATGTATTATTGGAAATTTAGCATTGATATTGCGGTAATTTTGAACCCTAATCATCAATCAGCTTGTGTTACTAACATTAACTTTAGCATAAACAAGGCAGTAACATACAAATAGAAAAAAACAACAGTGCATATATAGTGTCTCTGCTCTGTGGAAAGAACTACAACTGATAGCAGAGAGAGAGTGAGAGAGAGAGAGAGAGAGAGAGATTGATTGATTGGACGGACAGACAAACATTCTTTTAGTGTGTGTAGTTTATATACCGGTGCAACAAACAAACAAATTTCTTCCAATATTATTTTATACTTTTTTTTTTTTTTTAGGGTTTTCAGGGGATCCCTGGTAATCCAGGACCTCCAGGACCTGAGGTACAACCAGCAACATATGAATAAACAAAATGTTTACCTGTAAGATATGTAAATTATACAATATATGTTGATATTTAGGGTTTACCAGGGGACAGGGGGCTCCCAGGTCTCATCGGAACGCTTGGACCCAAGGTGAGTGTTTTTTTTTAACTTTAATTGAACATGATTGCAGGCTTCCATAATTAAAAATGAAAAGCGCAGAGAGGTGATACAACAAAAAACAGACACAATGTAATCGGAAGAAAATTCCATACCTTGAATTTGCCTTTTGTCACATTTAACAGGGCTACCCTGGAGATGTTGGTCTCCCTGGTGAATCAGTGCTTGTGAAAGGATCTGCAATCATAGGTGAGATTCAAAGTATGCATGAGAAACGCTGTCTGTTGAAATGAGAGGTAGGTCTGCTGGTATTTGTTTTTTTTCTCTTCCTTTTCTTAAATATTAAAAAACCTTGCATTGCGTTATGTGTTCTTTTCCTTTTTTTTTTATGATTAAACATTAGAAGGGGTCACATAAACCCATGCACGTTGTTAAGAAACAAACACAACAGGAGAGCTGCTAAATGCTATTTACTGTGCTCTGTGATTGACTGGCGACCCAAAGTCAGTTGGGATCAGCTTCAAATCACATTTGAGTAAGTGTGGTATTATATACGCAGGAGAAAAAGGTAGCAATGGCTATCCTGGAAGTCCTGGACTACCTGGTGATCCTGGATTTAAGGGTGTGCGTGGACCTCCCGGCCGAAAAGGAGAATCCTATTCAGGTTAGAAGTTTCTGGTTGGTAACTTTCCCTTGCATGACTTGATGCATGATTAGTGAATATGTTTAAGCACATGCAATAACCTGGATATGATGAAACGTTGCTCGTACGGTATACTGTGTGTTAAAAACTCATTTTGACTTTGAGTTACCAGTAACGTCTCAGTTTTGAAGAGTAAGATGGATTTTTTAAGATGTATCTCACACAGGATAGGCTTGACTCTATCTTTCTAAAAAAAAAAAAACATTCCTAGATGGGAGTAGTGTGCCTGGTAGAAGAGGACTTCCGGGTCCCAAGGGCTTTAAGGGAGAGCCAGGGAGGTTCACCGACTTAATCAACTTAATCCCAGGACCAAAGGGAATAAAAGGAAACCACGGGCCTAAAGGTGCCATCGGATTTCCCGGTCGTCCAGGTATAAAACACCTTCAGGTCATATTTTGTAAGTTGTGTTGTGAATATGTGATCTAACACCGTGTGCTTTGTGTGTGATCCATCAAGGATGCGCCGGTGAGTATGATTCCCTTTTTTTTTTTTTTTTTACATCTCCAATATCAATGTGTCTATGTTGAAATTACCGTGCCTTACTTATAATTTTATTTCCCTAGATCATATTTGTATGCCTGGCATGCCAGGTGACCCTGGTGATCCAGGACCCCCAGGACCTCATGGAGACAGAGGCTTGAAAGGATGTAAAGGTGACTTGTGCCTGTTTGTTTTATGAATCTAAATGCTCTAACAGGGAAAAATCTACTTTTATTTCCACAATACTATCATAAAGATAATCATTATTTTTTTCCTTTTTTAGGTGTGATTACTATTTGAATACTGAAGAGAGCAGTAGGAATACTGACTAACCCATTTTATGATGATCCCCGCAGGTTGTGTAGGGGAATGTGAATGTGAGTTTACTCCTGGTGATCCAGGTGACCCTGGTCCGCCTGGGTTTCCAGGACCTCCAGGATTACCAGGATCTCCAGGGATGAAGGGGAACCCAGGACTTAAAGGAGATTATGGTCCACCAGGACCACCTGTAAGGACAATAGGATAACCAGTATACACTCTAAAAGAGATAAGTCAACAATAACCCAAATTGGGTCAAAAAGGGACCGACCCAACGTTTTGGTTTATTTATTCAAACCAAAATGTTGGTTCAAATGCATAACCCACCAAACAACCATTTATTTATTTTTTTATTTTAACAAAACAACTAAATTTTGGGGGGACTTACCCAACTTTTTAAGTTGGGCATTAAATATAAAACTTGGGTAAAAAAATAACCCTAATTGGATCAAAAACTGATCGACCCAACGTTTTGATTCATTTATTTAAACCAAAACGTTAGCCCACAAACAACCCATATTTAGGGTGTTGACCCAATATTTTGGGTTATTTATTTACTTTGTAAACCAAAAAGTTGGTCTAATGAAAAACCCACCAAACTATTTTTATTTTATTTATTTATTCATTTTTTCAGGCCAATTTAACACACATGTAAACCAAAAAGTTGGGTAGAAAGAATAACCCCAAGACCAAATATTTGGGTTGTTTTGTGGGTTATTCATTTTGACAAGCAAAAATGGAAAAATCTTTTTTTTGTTGATCCCCCCCCCAAAGAAACCAATTTTTTGGGTTGTTTTGTGTGTTATTCATTTGACCCAACCTTTTGGTTTAAAGTAACACTAAAGGGAAGGATTTGACCCTTCAATTCATATTTTCATAATTCTGCTGATGAAACATTGATTTACAGCTAGATTAATTAAACCTTTGTCATGGCCTGAGCCAGGGGGTCTGTATCATTTCTACTGGCACTAAACTACTTTGAGACGGATGGTGTGAACTCTGCTACACACACAAAAACAAACTACAAACGTGCAGACTGCTTTACGGCATACGTCCTATTCCCAGTCGTTCGAGACGGAAGTCGAGTCAAACGTCTACGCGCGATTACTGTTATCATGCAGAAGCTACAAAACACCCCAAGAAACGAAGATTTTTGTCTGAGGCGACATTTATAATGATGAGAAAAAGCCTACCTGGAGGATTTCACTCGCTGGCGAGGTGGTTCTTTCAAGGGAAATTCAAGGTCCAAAGGTGCCGCCATAATCAACGAAAGCCAAATGCTGCTTTGTTCTGAACTGATGAACCCAAGCATTTGGGTCGGTCCCTTTTTGACACAATTTGGGGTTTTTTTTCGACCTAACTTTTTTGTAAAATATTCTGTGCAGAATAGTCAATACATTAATGACTTCTTACTGCCCTACAATGGGTGAGGTTTTGTTGTAGCAAGATATGATTATGATGATGATTATGATGATGAGTGCATTTGTATGTTCAAATGGATATTGTCAAACAGGCAGGCTTTCAATTTTATCTATTCTTGTATGTAATTGCAGGGGTTTAAAGGATATATGGGTGTGAAAGGAATAAAGGGAGAAAAGGGGGAAGCTTTTGGTGCAAGAATTAAAGGTGAGTAGGTTAAAAATGGTTGAAATCCACTAGTAGTATCCCTCAAATAATCAGATGGGGTTTTTTTATGACTAAAAGGTGAAAAGGGGAACCGAGGAGACAATGGATACCCTGGCTTACGTGGACAACCGGGTAAACCAGGACCCGATGGACCTGACGGGTTTCCAGGAGACCGTGGACCACCGGTAAGTAGCAAGCTTTTAATACTGTAAATAAATACATATGACTTAAGAGTATTTTCTGCATAACGATTAAAGACTTGTTTTAAATTGATACTACACATATTTTCATAGGGTGACAGTTATCCAGGTAGACCTGGTCCCAAAGGAGAACCGGGTGTGGCTGGTCCTAAAGGTTTTCCAGGCAATTCAGGGCTCCCAGGTCCTGGTTTCCAAGGCCCCCCGGGTTCAGCAGGACCAAAAGGAGACTCGGGGTATCCGGGCCCTCCAGGAAATCCTGGAAGAATGGGCCAAAAAGGTTGCATATTTTTCCTATTCCGTTAATTTTCCAATTTTTATGCGCGTGTGTAATTCTGAAAACATTTTGTCACTGCATGTCATTAGGTGAAGCAAGTGATGATGTGACGGGACCACCTGGTGTTAAAGGACAACCTGGGGACCCAGGTAAGACTTTGGAGATTACCTGCCACCCTACCTAACTTTGTGCCGTTATCAGTTCTAGTTGCAATTCAATGTCTTTGCTTGTTTCTTTGTTTTAATCCTTAAAGGGAGTCCAGGTGAGCGTGGAAGGGATGGATTCCAAGGGCCCCCAGGACCTTCAGGACCTAAAGGCGGGAGAGGAGATGATGGTGGAAGTGGATTAATTGGACCTCCAGGTCATCAGTCAGATTTTATATTCAAGTATCATTGATAAAAGGTTATTGGTCATTTTAGCTAATTAACATCTTGTATTTTAACAGGGCCACGAGGTAGAAATGGAGATCAAGGTGACCCTGGTATTTCTGGAAAAAGCCTCGATGGTCCTCCGGGCCCTCCTGGACGACCAGGATCACCAGGGAGGAAAGGTTCCCATGGAGACGTTCTCGATGCTTTGCCAGGTCCTCCCGGCGAACCTGGCCAAATTGGAGTTAGAGGCAAAAAGGGTTTTCCTGGCACTCCAGGAAGGCCAGGCTTTCCAGGTAAGGGGACATTTAGCAAACATTAGTTCAGTCATTATCTCAAACATTTGACAACATTCACAGGTGCACAAGCCCCACCTGGATATCCAGGTCAAAAAGGAGAACAAGGGTTCGATGGTGATCGTGGACCTACCGGACTTCCAGGCCCACCATGTCCGTATTACGAGTTAAAAGGACTTCCTGGAACCCCCGGTCTTCCGGGAAGACCTGGACCAAGAGTGCCAGGTGAGGATGCAGCGAAAAAACTCTCAATCAGGGATGCGGTATGATTTCTCTCAAGTGTAAGTGAACATTCCTTTTCATCTGTAGGCATTCCTGGTCCAAAGGGTTTAAAGGGAGATCCAGGACTTCCTGGTCATGGCCGTAAGGGTGAAATTGGTCCCCCTGGTCCACCTGGTATATCAGGCCCACCAGGACCAAAAGGCTCTGCTGGTCCTCCGGGGGATCATGGGAATGATGGATGGCCAGGACGGAAAGGTGAACCATGTCAAATCCCTAAACCCTAAAACCAAAAGGAAGCAAAAAGTCCATTCAGATGGGAGTACTTATTTCTTCTTGCTTGAGTGCTAAATATATTCTGATCTATTCTCAAGGTGATTTGGGGTTCCCTGGCAGGCCTGGGTCCAAAGGATTTCCAGGGACTCCTGGACCTCCAGGTCCTCCAGGCAGGCAAGGGGAAATAGGCTTTGATGGTCCACCAGGTGGTGCAGGAGATCCGGGATATCCTGGTATTAAAGGTACAGTATTTATGACATTGCACTGGTTCACTTCACTTGGTATTGACGACATTGTGCCTAATGGTTTGGAAACGCCAACCTCCATAAATATGCATGTACAGTAGTGGCCACTGTTGTTCATGAACCAAACTGTACAAATGTATATAATTTCTGATTGGGGCATTCAGGAGAACCTGGTCCCGAAGGATTTCCTGGAGAGCAAAGGCTAGTTATTTTAAAAAAGGGACAACCAGGAATACCAGGCTTAAATGGACAGCCAGGTCTACCGGGACCACGAGGCAAGTGACCTATTTACAAAAAAATGGATACAGTACTGATCATATTACAGAAAAATACACTTTTGATGAACTCATCAGAAGATTAAATTATTTTCTTTAGGTGGAAAGGGCGCAAGAGGAAGGCCAGGTGATCCGGGACCAGATGGTTTTTCTGGTTCTCCAGGATTTAAAGGTGATCCTGGTGTCCCAGGCAGACATGGTATTCCTGGAGATCCCGGGGACCCTGGATTGAAGGGCTTTCCTGGACCACGGGGAGACAGTGGGATTGATGGAGATTTGGTATGAATCAGAAATCATTATTGGCCTTAATATGCCAGTAATCATTTTGCATAACATACAATTTGGCCAACTGAGGATTAAATATTTTGATAAATGCTGTACCTCATATTTTGGCGAGACGGGTTTTTGTCAGTGGTTGTACCAAAGTGTCGCCTGCTTGCCAGAGCTGAAACACTACACAACATCCAACCATCCATTTCCCGCATATTCATAGAAATAACAACATTAAAATTAATTAAAGAAATATAATTATATTGTGGAATGGACAGACGGAGAGATGAATGGATAGTACAATTAAAAAATAAATTAATAATAATAATAATAATAATAATCACAAATAAAAATAAAATAATAAATAATTAAAAAAAAAAAAAAAAATCTGTCATCTCTGCATCTTTTAAAGGGAGACCCAGGATCAAGGGGAAATCCAGGAATTCCAGGAAGTCAAGGATCACCAGGAGCCAAAGGTAAATCCACATCTATAAACTGTATTTAATATTTACCAAATGTGAACAAAGAAAATAATCTGAATCATCTGGATTTTGTAGCTGCTTCAACTAATTTAAATCCATACTGTTCTAGGTGAACCCGGAGACTCTTATGGCTTACCCGGACCAGCAGGACCAAAAGGAGCTAAAGGGGAGAAGGGATTCAGCGGTAAGCTTAGAGCAGTGGTTCATAACCTTGTTGGAGGTACTGAACTCAACCAGATTCCTATGAGCATTCACCAAACTCTTCTTTGTTGAAAAATAAAATGTATCCAAATTCAAGACATAGGTATAAGGTTTGGTTGAGTAGCCTTTTCATCAAATCCGGCTCTCTTCACCTTGAATTCAGAAAGCGTTGTGTTCTTGTATTCCCCATCTCCATGCATCTTAACTCATTCACTCCCAGCCATTTTCACTGAAGCAACCTCCTTTTGCTCCTGGCTGTTTCACTGATTTTGCAAGGTCCACAGAATATTGTGTTCTATTGCTATGAAAACATGGAACCTACCAAAAGAAAGATTAGAGTCTCTTCTTCCATCAGGAACAAAAGTAATAAAAATAAATAAACGTGTTTATATGTTTTTGTGTTTGAATGAGTTAAGGAAGTGTTCTTTTAGTTTTGCTAGCTAGTTGTGCTCAACTTGGCATTGCAAATTAGCATGCTGTTAGGATGCTGACTCCCATCACTCAACTCTCACACCTATGAACAATTTAGTCTTCAAATAGTCTAACAAGAGAGAGGGGAAACATGTCAACTCCATTCCCACCCAAGATCTCAGTATTGTTAGGGACACGTGCTACTCACTAGCACACCATGCTGCACCTGCAACCACCAACCAATCTGAATTAAATAGTGCAAACAAGCAACCTACAGGGTGTGGTTTACTAACATCTCCTATCTTTTATATCCAGCACCGCTTGGGGATCCAGGGGATCCAGGCGATCAAGGTCCAAATGGATATCCGGGAACGCCTGGACGGCCGGGCACTACTGGTGAACCAGGAGGACCTGGTGGACTAGGTGATTTCTCCTGGCTGCTTTCTTTGTGAATTACTCTAAAAGTAAGTTAAATTCTTGATGTTTGAGTCCTGCCTTTTCTTTATAGGTTATCCTGGGCCTATTGGTCCACCGGGTAATCCAGGTGTTCCAGGTATTCCAGGTGATAGTGGGTATCTGGGGCCCCCGGGTCCACCAGGCCCAAATGGACCTTCAGGTATTGATGTCGTCTTTTGAAACTATTAAACAAAATAATAATCATGTCTAATGTCATGTCAATGATGCAAATTTGTTTATAAGGACTCCCTGGGCCGCCGGGCCTTCCTGGACTGGATGGTCTTAGAGGAACAAAAGGGATGAACGGAGCAAGTGGTAAAGAAATTATAAAAGTTCCTTTTTACTATACCCGTTGTTATTCAATTAAACTGTCTCTTAAAAATCTGTTCATTTGTTACTTGAAATAGTAAGTAGGCCCGGCCGTCCAGGACGAGATGGCTTTCCTGGAGCCAAAGGTTCCCAGGGGAAGCCTGGGCTTCCAGGATTCTCTTATCCTGGGCCGAAAGGAGATACTGGTCCACCTGGTGACACAGGTATCAAATACCCAACAAATCAAGACAACGCCATTAGGGCAAGAACACAAGCAGCAGTTTTCAGATGAGGCAAAAAACAACCAAATTTTTTGGGGGTTGATCAGTAACTAGTGAACATCAGCCTTTTATAATTGCTGGCGCTGAACTAAACTGAATTAAACTTCCTACTGTTTATTTTTCCACAAGGTCCTCCCGGTTATGCAGGTTCACCCGGTTTTCCTGGGAAAGAATGTAAGAGACCTTTGCCGGGACCTGTTGGAGATCCAGGATCTGAAGGGCCTCCTGGGACGCCAGGTCTGTTCATGTCTTCCTCATATGTAATGTACATTTTATTTGACGTCATACTTTTTCTACCTAGGGCCTGTTGGGAAGAAAGGTGAACCAGGCGACGTTTTTGCGCATAAAGGAGATCCAGGGCTACCAGGCCTACCGGGGCTTCCCGGCCGGAAGGGAGAAAAGGGATATCCAGGAAGTAAAGGAACTTCATCATATCCAGGACTTCCAGGACCAAAAGGTCAAATTACCTTAAACTGTGATTCTAAACTCCAATTATTAACTCATTCACTCCCAGCCATTTTCATGAAGCAACCCCCTTTGCTCCCGTTTGTTTTACTGGGTTTTGACTGATTTTGCAAGGCCGACAGAATATTGTATTATATTGCTATAAAAACATGGGACCTACCAAAAGAAAGATTAGAGTCTCTTCTTTCATCAGGAAAAAAAAGTACATTTGTATCTGTTTCTGTTTTGCAGCAATTAGCATTAGAATTTAGCTAAGTTTCATCATTATTCACAAATCTGTTGAAAAAACTGGGTTGTTGCAACATGGCCATGGTTGATCTCTTATACTCTGCTGCCACCTGCTGGTCGTTTTTTGTAATAATTACCATTGCTTTGAGCAACCTCATCAGGCCAGAGGCCGCATCAAAGCCTTCTGTATGCTCTAGCATAAATAAAATTTAAAAAAACACTCGTTTTTGGGAGCAAATGAGTTAATAGTAGATTAAACCTATTCCCAAACCTCACACGCACATTTACAGGTGAGAGAGGCCTTCCTGGTTCCAGAGGTTTTCCGGGAGGTAATGGACCAAGAGGTGATGCTGGGCCTTGGGGGAGGAAAGGATTACCTGGCCCATCTGGAGACAAAGGTAAGTGGTACAAAAGCTATGAGATATGGTGAAGGCTTATTTACAACTCTTTATATAAAATCGAGTATAGATATCATATTTAAATAATTGCACAGAACGAACATACATAACCGGGAATAACTGTGTCATGTACAGGTGCTAAGGGTGCTAAGGGTGATATTATTTACGAACCCATTGGGAGGGCTCCAGACGGCCCTCCAGGACCACCTGGTTACCCAGGATCCAATGGGCCGCCAGGCACTCCAGGTTTACCTGGGCGAAATGGACCAAAAGGCAAGAAAATCCTCATATTTGTTTAAATGTATATATCTGCATATCCTTGTACAAAATATTGCCATTTATAACAGTGGTATGTTTTGCTCCCCCCTTGTTGACTTGTTAGTTAGGAAGCCTAAACAAAATTCCATTTCCATTTTGATTAAATTTGTTATCAAAGGAGTCAAGCTTAGGGCAACACAGAATTATAGTTGTGACCTCTCTCATCTCCAGCTAACCTGCAACCCCCAATGAGAACCTTTAAAAGATGGATGGATTAACCAAGTTATTCATCCATAGCGGAGGTTTATGCTCGACTGAGAACTAGGGATGCACCCAAATGAAAATAGTTGGCCGAAACCGAAAACCGAAAATGAAAAATGCTTGGGCGAAAACCGAAACGCTGAAAAAAAATTATGCCAATTTTTTACTATCATTGCATTTATTATAATGAATTAAATTATAATATTATTAGAAACTATTTATTTAGCACTGGCATTTTAACCAAGCACGATATAAATTGAAATGTGCCCACACCGCAGACATGTTGGCTAATGGTACATTACACACCAAACGAGGGTTGAGCATTTTCTGGCGGTGCGATCGCACCTTATAGTCAATGTAGTTCGCACAGGCGGGGACGGGTGCGTGCGGTGGGACAAATCGGCACATTCACATATTCACCAACGTTTAAAAATAAATAAATACATTTGTTTGCACCAGCTAATCGACTTCGGGAACGGACTGCAAAGTCACACTTGGCGTCCTGTACAGGTCTCTCGCCACTCGGAGATAGCGTTAAGTGTTTCCGTGTTTAAAACTGTTGATAGCAATAGTGCTAACATTAGCTAAAGTATTTAGCATGGCCACCGGGATTCCGGTGATAAAGTGGAAGCGTTTGAGGGGCTTTTATAAAAAAAAAAAAAAAAGGAAGGCGCTGCAGGAGGAAGAGTGGCTCACCTGTACTCAAGTACACGACAGTTCTGTCTTTTTTCGACCCGCCTAAATTTTGTACACCAAGCCACGCCCCTCTCCTCGGGTGTGCGCAATGACCCCGGGAGCTGCTGCGACCGGCCGGTGCAAACTCACACGGTTGAAAAGCCAGCGAGAAGAAAAGGCGAATACTCACCCCCGCATTCGCTGTTTAATTCAAACAGACGCTTGCTTGCAGCCTTTTTTTGCTTGTGTCACCACAACTTATTTCGGCCATATTCTTTCGGCTTTAATTTTATTTCGGCCGAATGCCAAAAATGGCAAAAATAGCTATTTTCGCCCGAATATTTTCGGTGGACGAATATTGGGTGCATCACTACTGAGAACCATTCGTTTTCTCGTGTTTCAGGACCAAAGGGTCCAATTGGTTTTCCGGGGACCCCTGGACTTCCAGGTCCTCCTGGTTTTGATGGTCCTATTGGTGATAAAGGAGATTTTGGTGACCCTGGATTTGTTGGGCCTCAAGGTGAGTTTTTAACCTCATATATTGTAGTCCATTCAGGTACAGGTATTTGGAATTGTAGTCAACACAAACTCATCCACTGCCATCTTCACTGAAGCAATCCCGGTCGCTCCCGGCTGTTTTACTGGATTTTGACAGATTTTGCAAGAATATTGTGTTCTATTGATATAAAATTATGGAACCTACCAAAAGAAAGAGTCTCTTCTTTCATCAGGAAAAAGTATATTTGTATCTGTTTCTGTTTTGCAGTAATTAGCATTAGAATATAGCTAAGTTTCATCATTAGTATTCACATTCCTGGTGAAAACACTGTCAAAAAGAGCTTGTTGCGACATGACCCTGGCTAATCTCTTATACACTGCTGCCACCTGCTGGCTGATTTTTGTAATAATTACCATTGCTTTCAGCCACCTCTTTATGTCAGAAGCTGCATCAAACACTTCTGTTTGCTCTTGCATAAAAAAGATAAAGGGAGTTAAGGCCAAATTATTTAAAAAACTATTTACACGTTTTTGGGTTTGGATGAGTTAAAAATGACGTCCATAGCCATCAATGTCAGTGAATGAGTTAAAAACCGCCTGCTCCCTTTTACCAGTAACACTAAGAAGTCACATGACACTGGGGAGGGAAAATGAAGTGAGCTCAATTTGTACATTTTCACTTAGGGGTGTACTTACTTTTGTTGTGAGGTAACAATTAATGGCTGTATTTTGAGTTATTTTGATGAAACAATGCATTTACACTGTTATATAAGCTGTACACTGAATTCTCGTCATGATGCTAAAGTGTCATTTCTTCAGTGTTGTCCAATGAAAAGATATAATTAAATATCTTTAGAAATGTGAGGCGTGTACTCCCGTTTGTGACTTACTGTATCCATCCACTCTCCAGGCAGACCAGGTGATCCCGGCGACTCGGGCGATCCAGGTTATAGGAGAATAACAAGCTCGGGGTTCCTGCTGGTTATTCATAGCCAGTCGGTTCACGTGCCTCGTTGCCCCGATGACAGCAGCAGGCTGTGGGAAGGCTACAGTCTGGCCTACTTGGAGGGACAGGAGAAGGCTCACATGCAAGACCTCGGTGGGTAAAACTGCTCATGGTTGACGCTTGCTGTCAATCCGTCGGAACTGCCCCCCCACATACATTCAGAAATAGTAGTATGGCAAAGAAACCCCAAAATACATCTCAATAAAAACAGCACTTTGAAAGTACTGGTAGGCTTCAAATGGCAGGCAGCATTTTTTTTTTTTACATTTAAAGACTACCACACAATGAGTATTTCTGCAAATAATGCTTGTATCATCAAATGAATGTTTTTGGCATAATATCTTCTTTCCTTATAGGTCAAGCTGGCTCTTGCATGCCCGTGTTTTCCACCATGCCGTTCTCCTACTGCAACAAAGCCGCTTGTCACTACTCTGCTCGGAATGACAAAACCTACTGGCTTTCCACCACGGCGGCCTTACCCATGATGCCGCTCTTTGGCCACGAGATCGTATCCCACATCAGCCGCTGTGTGGTGTGCGAGACACGTTGGCCCGTTGTGGCTTTTCACAGTCAGGATCCATCAATTCCTCAGTGCCCAGATGGCTGGAGGAGCCTGTGGACGGGCTTCTCCTTCCTCCATGTACGTATGATGAGTACTATTAACCCATTGGTTAGTAACTCAGTCACTGCCATTGACGGCTATAAACGTCAAAAATTCATTTCAACAATTTCTATTAGTTTAACATCCCCCCCCCCACACTTTTGTTAACAAAAGTATGAAAACTAGATTTTTTTTATTGTACATTTAAAACAGATATGAAATTTGTGAATAATCGCGAGTTAACTAGTGAAGTTATGCAATTAATTACGATTAAAAACTAATCGCCTGATGCCCCGAATTTTTAGTAATATATATATTTTTTTATTTCATTCACTGCCATTGACGGCTATGAACGTCAAAAATTCATTTGAACTATTTCTATTAGTTTAACATTTTTTCCCACTTTTGTTAACAAAAGTATGAAAACCTAGAATTTTTTTTATTGTACTTTTAGAACAGATATAAAATTTGTGATTAATCGAGAGTTAACATGCGATTAATTACAAAAAAAAATTGTAATCGCCTCTTGCCCCTAATTTTTTTTAATTATCTTTAAAAAAAAATAAAAAAATTATGGCAGTGAATGAGTTAAAGAGGAAGTCAACCGTAAACATTTCTTGACAATAATAAGCTATATGTGACCTCACTAGTCTGATCATGACATTCTGACTAATATTACTTTTGTGGAATATGGACGTTTTTATCCATCTCGGGGGCATTTTGCCACTTGCTGTCGACTGAAGATGACATCACCATTTCTCAGGCAACAACAAATCACAGGCTGCAGCTCACTTGTTTTCTGAAGCTGAGCTGTGATTGGTTGTTGCCCGAGACCTGGGCAAACCTCAAAAATAGTCGAAGCCCACCATAATGAATGCATGAATGAATGACGCGCACGTCATTACACGCCATCATACCTTGTCATAAAAGCGTGTCGGCGGTCCAGTTACCGTGCTTTGTAATCCAGAGATGATCTTCAATTCCGGGATCTCTTTCTTAATGAATCTAAACTAAACTGTGTCGAACCATTTTCATTTTCTTTGTGACCAAAAGCATTTAAGACATAAAATCCAGCCATGACGTTTTCAATAAACTTACTTGTCACAGGCCACACCAAATGGCAAATCATCTTTTAATTCACACTAAATTATTAAATTAAATTGCGGTATTATGCCTCATTTAAACAAAAAAAATAATAAAAATGCCACAAAAAGCAACAATAAAATAACCAAACTTTGGCCGCAGAAGCTGAATTGTAAACTGAATATGATCTTCAAAATTTAGGCTGATTTCATCTGTTGCGAGGTTATAATAATAATAATGCGTCAAACTTCCAAAACTTTTAAAGGGTTCCATTCTTGGACGATGGCCTTAACTGCGATTGGAATTGACTTTCCACTGATATTTTTATTTATTTTTCGGGGTGTTGACTTCCCCTTTAATCGGCATATCATTCATTATTTCCATGTTCAATTAGCAACCAAAAGTCCGTTTTCATCCATAAATTCATTTTCTTCTGTTTATCTGTGGTCGGGTTCCATGGGCAGCAGCTGGAAAAAAAGGGAAAGCCTATACTTTCCTCTCCTTAACCACTTCATCCAATTCTTCCAGGGTGATCCTGAGACAGTCCTCGGAAAACCGAGAGACGCTATTTTCGTAAACAGGCACTCGTGCGCTTGATGTAAAAATGGCTGAATCGGCATTTTTGTGCCGGGGCAAGTCTAGTCTGCTGTGTTGGCGGCCATCTTGTGCCTTACCGGGCGTTTCCGTGGAAAGAGTGGCCATGGCTTTTTTTTATCTTTTATTTTTTATTTTTTTGAAAAACAGACAAAGAAAAATGTCACTTGAATGCCAATTGAAAATGAAAAGAGG
Organism: Vanacampus margaritifer; assembly: GCF_051991255.1. NCBI lineage: Eukaryota > Metazoa > Chordata > Actinopteri > Syngnathiformes > Syngnathidae > Vanacampus > Vanacampus margaritifer. The sequence goes on from NC_135433.1 coordinate 4,791,260, forward strand.
GAAAGACGCACGGATTGGTCATCACTGCTTTTGTATTTGTCGCTTTCTCCAGCAAACCGGGGCAGGTGACGAGGGTGGCGGTCAGTCTCTGGTGTCCCCCGGCAGCTGTCTCAAGGACTTCCGAACTCACCCGATCATCGAGTGCCAGGGCGCGCGAGGTTCTTGTCACTACTTTGTCAACCTCTACAGCTTCTGGCTGACCACCGTACGCCACACAGATCAGTTCGTCAAGCCCAGGCCCCGAACCATCAAAGTAGCTGAGGAGCAGCGACGCAAGGCCAGTCAGTGTCAAGTCTGCCTCAGACAGTAGAGGAACTCTGGGAGATTTTGACCCAATGGTGGAAGAAGAAGGATTTTGATTACCTGGTGCTCAGTTTGTTTTACGTAAAAAAAAAAAATGCAACTTTAAAAAAGGATGTTGAAACAAGTAAAATATGCTACTACTACTTGAGGCAATGTATATATTTTACATGAGTAAATCTTCTCACCATCAAACAAAAATGTCCCAACAATACATCTAGAAAAATAATGACGGTCTTTGCTTAGTTTAATTACAAATGTGAGAATGTCCATTGTGAGATCTGGACCAGTTTAATTGAACACAAAGTTTAAATGGCAACAGGTTAATTGTACCTACTGCCATCTAGTGGGAGAACATTTAGTTTTTCTGTCATTGTACGTTACTGGCATAGATAGATGAAAAGAAAACGGTACATTATTGGCAGAAAATTAATTTTTCAGGACAATTATATGTATGGTTTGATCATTCCCCCCGCGTAGTTTATGATCTCGTATGGGACACTGTTAAACAGGCAATCACCCCCCCCCCCACACACCTGTGAAGTTGCATATTTTTGTTGCCCTTTAACTCATTCACTGCCATTGACGACTATAGACGTCAAAAATTCATTTTAAATATTTATATTAGTTTAAAAAAAAATCTACTTTTGCTAACAAGAGTATGAAAACCTAGAAAAAAATATTGTAAATTTAGAACATATATGAAATTTGTGATTAATCGTTAACTAGTGAAGTTGTGATTAATTACAATTAAAAATTTGGGCCTAATTTAAAACAATATATATTAAAAATAAGGGGTGTTTAATCGTAATTAATCGCATGATAATTTTATATCTGTTATAAATGTGCAATAAAATAATTCTAGGTTTTCATATGAAATGAAATGAAAAAAGTGTTTAATAGAAATAGTTCACATGAATTTTTGACGTCTACAGTCGTCAATGGCAGTGAATGAGTTAATACCAGCCTTCCCTTTTACTCAAAACAAAATGATTTTTAATCAAAAATCAATCTAAAAATGAATTGTTATAAAACTTCCATACATGCAATTTTAGAATAGCCTAAGCTTGGTTTTATATATTTGTTCTTCAGTGCTGATTTTGCTGATTGTACATTATTGCTATCACCACCAGTGGAGGATGTACGGCTGATGATGATTATCGTGACTCTGTACCTCATGTGTTGTTTATTTTTTTTAACGTGTCTTTCTTCCATTCATTTAAATTTATTTGTGATGTTCCTCAGTTGCAATGACAAAGCCTACAATTACTGCATAAGTTCACGTCCTATCCTGTTATGTGCAACCTCTAAAGTAAACACGATTTTTTTCAAGATGCAGCATCACCTCCAATTTTTCCTTCGCAAAATTCATTTGATCTCACCAGGTGAGCGGGTCAGTGGAATTGTGATTAGTAGAGGCGATTCTAGGATCAGAGATTTCTTGGTACACATTGACAGCATGCATGTAAATTAATAAATAATTAATACATCCATACACATAAAAAAAAAAAAATGCGCTTGAATCTACAAAATAATAATGCATGTATAAGTCTGCGTATGGGTGAAGTGCAGACATCATATAAAACATATTTGTCCGAAAGGGGGGGGAAAAATGATGGCGCAGTCGAAAAACTTCAGTGAGGTGTTTTTATTTACACCCACACAGCATTAAAAATGTGAAAAAAATATTTACATTACAAAAACAATCACAAAAATATTTACAAGTTCCATTAACTCTTTTTTTCCCTTCCTCTTTTCTTTTCTTTTTTTCTGCACATAACTGCGGTAGCCAGTCACTCACCATCCCACTTGGCTGAGCACTCCCAACAATTGAATTGAGATCTCTTTAAATATCCCTAGCCCCTCCCTCCGGGCAAACCATTTAGTCAATCATGGGGAAAATACCAAAAAGTAACCAAAAATAACTAAAGCATGTAAATAAATAATATCTTCTGCAACATATTAACCATAACAAAAATCCTCCAATCACAATCCATAACTTAATCTCTCAAAAAAACAAACTCATTAAATAATAAACCAAACTACTTTTGTGGTATAGTCCATAACCATGTGACACTTCAAGCGCGGCAAAAGCGTTGTTTAAGTGGGAATCAGGAAGTGCTTCGGTTTGGTCCAGTGTTCGTTGTCCAATGACCCCGCAGGATGTAGGTGAGCGTTTGTGTCGAGTGTGCGCCTTCGGAACCAACAACGGGGAAAAGGAATGAGTCCAGGCGGCATGGCAGGTGAGCAGTTTGTGAAAGTGTCGAATTACGGGGGTGTGGGGGGGTGATTTTTGTGAGCTGTGTGAAAACAGACGGAGCTCGTCTCCGCGGAAACGAAGCGCGCTCCAGTCGGGATTGGCGGACCCTTCACAGGCGCTCCGTCACAATATTATTTAACAAAACAAATTGATTTTTAGCACTGATTGTCTCTGCCTTTTTTCATCTTGTCTTTAATACAAATATATAAATAAAAATACATTTTAAAATGGAGCTTGTTTGCTGGAAAACAATCTTATGTCCATGACTCAGACATTAGTAAGCTAGCACAAAAGAGACATTAATATTAGCACTTGTTTCTCTCATTCCACTCAAAAATGACAGTTTTGATGGGCATAAGACTTCAGTCTGACCACATGCATCGTTTCCTTCATCGACTTCAGCTACAAAGTAACATGACTGAACAGCAACAAAAAAAAGCAGACTAGTAATGAAAATAATGTGTTGGTATTGAATGGTAGAGTAATAAACCTTTCACATATCCTGGTGAAAGTAAGGAACTTACAATTTCACTCGACTAGACAGTCACAGAGTGGATCAAACCATTTTCTAATCAAATATGTTTAAATATTACTTTTAAACTCTATGTAGGGCTGGGCGATATGGCGCAAAATTCATATCACGGTATAAACTGCATCCCTTCACGGTAAAGGTATATATCACGATTTAGAGTTAAGTGTTGTTGTATTTAATAAATAATTTGCTTACTGGTTTACATTGTGCTTTATAGAAGCTAAATGGATTTAAAAAAAAAAAAAGCAATGATTTAATGAAATAATAAATTTACTTTGGATAACATAAGTCAGCAAAATAAAGCAAACAAAAAATATTCAGAGCTCTACACAAACTTTTGCACGGTTGCTACCAACTTTAGGGGGTATAATATGTAAACTCAGGTAACTGATGAATTTAAAATAAAACGACTATACTATGATTCAGACTGTGTATTTGCTGTTTAATGTTTTGTTTAATGCCTTTTTAAAAAGGACTATAGTAAAGGTGCGCTCCTATTTTGGATGGTAAATGATAAAATAATTATATAAAACAGCAGGTTTATTCTTTACTTTTGATTCATTGACAGACATACCAACAACTAGAATGGACGATGGAAGCCTAGTAGACAGAAGTGACTAGTTGAACTATTGATTGTAATTAAGTAACAACGAAAACAGTGACATCACACCCACCATTCTTCTTAACGTATGCCAGCTTTTAAAGATTGATAGAAAGCTTACATTGTTTAGATATTTGCAATTATTAACGGTTAATCATGCATTGATAAACTTTTTTTCTGACTGAGTTTGAAATGTCCGACAGTATTTGAATGTAGTAGTTTGGCTCGCCCAACGCTGTCATTTGTTTACGCTCCCGTTAGTGGCGTTAAGTATCATACAGTGACAGACTAATTCACTTTCTTAGCGTCCTTAATCGGCAATTACTTAACTGCGAGCCGTGCGCCATGCCGGCCGGGACGCAGATGGTTCCGTTCCGGTTGCTTGCCTCAAGATCCACAAGTAAATGACAGCGAACTAAAGTTACATGCAGGGATGTGATTTTTCCGCTAATTCGCGGAATTCCGCTTTTTTTTTATCCCCCCCCAAAAAATCCGTTTTTTTTTTTTTTTTTTTTTTTTTTAGTAGTTCATTGTGTATGCACATGACTCCGACAGATAACATCTTCTGCTATAACAAAGACATTTGTGGTATGCTCTAATATGAGTTACTTTTCATTTGGTCATGATACAATTATTTGTTCATGAAATTTGAACTCTTCAACATTATTTATTTATGTGTTAACTTAGTAATCACATTAGTTAGATATGATGATATTCTCAGTGATAGTTTTTAAAAGCAAAGACAGTCCAATGTTTTTGAATGTGACTGATTTTGAGTTGACTAAAACTGCCATTTTATATGGGATAGTTCAATATACATTGAAAATTTATGCTGTTGTTTTGTCTATTTCTTTATTTCTTCACTCTATGTGAGTGCATTGAAAGTACTTAAAAACACGGAAAACCCATGAGCTCCGGGGGGCTATGCCCCCCTTGTCCCCCCACCAGGGCACTGCCCTGGACCTGCCCCCAGACCCCCGGCTAAATTTTCAGATAATTTCACTTTGGTCAAATCACATCCCTGTACATGTGATATATCTGTGGTGGCCAGTTTACTTGGGTGGCCCGCCCAAGTATTAGCATGGTGTGGGAAACACTGCCATTGCTAACCAGAGTTAGAGCTTCAACTTGTTTCCTTCATGTCGCAGAAAAGAATCAATTTCACAGTCATTTTTTTTTCCATGGCAGGTTTCAAGTTCATATTTATTTATTTCTCTTAACAAACCCAAGTGACAATCAGAATACAGTACTTTTTTTCCTCAAACATGTTTTTTTTTTTTTTTTCCTTTTTCATTTTTTTGAAATACGCAAAAGAAGAGAACACTCAGTGCAATAAGACAGAGGACTCTGACGGTGCGGTGCTCTCTCTACCGTTTCACAGTGCACGTTTATACACACAAAAAAAAGATTGTACATCATCGTTATTACATTTCCAAACTCCACCCCACCCTTCCCAAATATATGGGAGCCCGCGGGGCCAAGTTAACATTTTAAAACAATCATGTTTTTTATTTTTATTTTTTTATGTTCAGCTTGCATACAGTGTAGCTAGGCACACACAAACACAGAGTTCACTCCCTCGCCCACTCGCGCACACACACACACACACACACACACACACACACACCGGTACAACACTCTGCGGTGCCGATTGCCACCACAGGAGGGGGTTACTGCACTTGCACTTGCTCATTCGTCGAACCCATACTATTTGGCAATGTGGACATTGCATTTGAATGTGCAAAAGGGGACCAATTGTGATGATGAAAGCGGGAGAGGTTGAGGTAGAGGGAGAGAGCAGAGGGAGAAGGAACGTCGTTACCAGCCTGATTGAATGTGATGGAACCGTGATGGGCAGCGGTGCAGTTTTCTTGGCAAAACCTCTTTTGTGCAACCCCTGTCCTTTATATTCATTTTTTTTTTTTTTTGGAGCCGTTGCCATGACAATAGGTCCTTGATGATCTCGGTCAAAGTTTCCAGCCAATCACGATATATCCAGGGACAACCAATCAGTCCGTGACAGCCGATCCCGAATCAAGCTTTTACTTCCCTGCCAAATAAAAACGCACACGGCACAGCTCGCTACTTGTCACGTTTTCAAAAATATATACTGTATATAAGCATCATCTTGAAAGGTATTTCTTAAGCAAGTGCATATGGCTATTACTTGTAAAATCAAAACATGTTCTAAAAGCTCAGGTGTTGATTGTACAGGCCGGTTGTTGGCGTCAAGTATTTACACTGTGTTCTGGTACTTGCGATGTGCACGGCAAAGTAAAAAAAAAAAAAGACGCCAGCGTTCAGTGGACCAGCTATTGCCACCAACCCCGTTTCTAAGAAGCAACCAATCCAAAGTGCGACCACACAGTTTCTCACTTAAAACAGGCTTTGGTTGGTTTTGGAAAATTATACTGTTAATAATGTATTTCTAATTTGCTACCTCTCCGACACACCCGTATCGGTGTCGTAAAATACTACAGAAATAATCACACTTGATCTGCCCCCCGACCACACTCTTCCAATGTTTTTTTTTTTTCCCCCTTCAAAAGGCTCTGATAAGGGACTTCTTAACCGTAAAACACAACCTGAAGAGCACTGCCCGAATCCCACTGAGGCACGAATGTTTGCGATGCTACCGAATGTTGATTTCACGTCAGGGTTCTTTCAAGGTTGAATGTTTCCTAAATGTTCTCTTAACAGTTTTAATGGCTTTCCTTGTCAAAATGTCATGTTCAATATTTCCTCGTGACACCAAAAAAACTCACAAAAAACATTAAGACTGTTTACTGTTTAAAGAACAATTTCCTAAACGTTCTCTACACAGTCTTAATGGTTCTGTTAACAGTTTTAACAGTTAACAAATCTCCTTGTGCCCCCCCCCCCTATTTCCCCCCGAACAAACCCATTAACTCTTTGACTGCCAAAAACGTTAAATAACGTTTAGTAAAATCCTATGGATGAGTGCCAAAGACGTTAAAAGACGTTTTTTTTCAAAACTGAGGTGAAACTAACCATTTTCTATTGTTGATTACTGAAAAACATAATGAGGTAGAAACAAACTTTTTTTTTCTGATGAAAGATGAGAGTCCAATCTTTCATTTGGTAGTATGTGTGTTTCCATAGTCCAAACACATAATTTTCTGTGGACCTTGAAAGATCAGTCAAAAATGCTTAAATCGGCTGGCACCCACGGCATCCCTTTTCTGAAAACGTCTGGCAGTCAAAGAGTTAAGACAGTTTAGAGAACCATTTCCCAAATGTCCTCTAAACTGTCTAAATGGCTTTTCTTGTCAAAATGTCATGTTCAATATTTCCTTGTGACACAAAAAAGCAAACAAAAAAACATTAAGACGGTTTAGAGAACAATTTCCTAAATGTTCTCTAAACAGTCTTAATGGCTCTGTTAAGAGTTTTGATATTTTTTCTTGTCAAAATATCATGTTCAAAATGTCTAGTTTTTTGTGTCACAAGGAAATATTGAACATGACATTTTGACAAGAAAAGCCATTTAGACTGTTAAGAGAACATTTAGGAAACATTCAACCTTGAAAGAACCCAAATGTTCTTTAAACAGTCTTAAAGGATCTTTGTGCACTTTGTGACTTATTTTTTTATTTTTTTTACTCGCGACTGCCACCTCTGGCCCAAAGCGTAACTGCAGTATCCCAACTGCGGAAAGTTAGCAGCTCATGCGTGCAGTGTCGTACGCTAGCTAACACCACAGGCTAATGCTAGCACAACGCCACATGTCCGCTACTCCCTCCACCACCCCCCCCCACCCCAAAGAAACTGTGGAGTGCGCAATGTCCGCACAAAAAGCTTTAATATGACCTTTTTAGATGTCACAATGCACTCTTTCTTTCGATTTTAGTTTATGTTTCTTCATTTATTTTCATTAACTTTGCTGGCGACCAGTCTGGAATGTACTTGGCTTCTCTTTTAACTAAAGTCCAAATTGCCCATAGGTGTGAGTTTGAATGATTGCCTGTGGTATATGTGCCCAGTCTACTGTGCCACGTGGGGGATATCAGCCACCTTAAAAAAAAAAAAAAAGCAGGTGTCCATTTGAGGTTTGCGTAGTGGCCGCTTTTTGAAGAAATACTGTGCGTCTTTTTGGCACGCAGGTCCAGTATTTGGCATAGAGAACTCAGGGATGTGATTTTCCCTAATTCGCGGAATTCCGCTTTTTTTATCTCCCCCCCCCAAAAAAAAAAAAAAAAAAAAAATTATTTTTTATTTTTTTTTTTTTTGGTAGTTCATTGTGTATGCACATGACTCCGACAGATAACATCTTCTGCTACAACAAAGACATTTGTGGTATGCTCTAATATGAGTTACTTTTCATTTGGTCATGATACAATTATTTGTTCATGAAATTTGAACTCTTCAACATTATTTATGTGTTAACTTAGTAATCACATTAGTTAGATATGATGATATTCTCAGTGATAGTTTTTAAAAGCAAAGGCAGTCCAATGTTTTTGAATGTGACTGATTTTGAGTTGACTAAAACTGCCATTTTATATGGGATAGTTCAATATACATTGAAAATTTATGCTGTTGTTTTGTCTATTTCTTTGTCATGTGAGTGCATTGAAAGTACTTAAAAACACGGAAGCCCCCCGTGTCCCCCCACCAGGGCACTGCCCTGGACCTAGCTGGGTGCCAGCGGCCCCCAGACCCCCGGCTAAATTTTCAGATAATTTCACTTTGGTCAAATCACATCCCTGAGAACTATTCCAAATGTTCTCTAAACAGTCTTAATGGTTCTCTAAATAGTCTTGTTTTTTTCCTTATCAAAATTCCATGTTCAAAATTCCCTTCTGACTAAAAAAAACAAACTTTTTAGAGAATCATTACGACTGTTTTACAGAAGATTTAGAAAATGCTACGTCCTTGAACGAACTTGGGTGAAATCAACATTCCGTTAGCGTTGCAAACATTCGCTCCTCAGCGGGATTTTGGCTTCGGTTCAAGTGCGACTGTTGTACATTTGGAACAAGCTGAAGTGGGCATGGATAGAAATGGAAAGCATGTCCATTAGGGATGGGTATCGGACGACATTTCCTTGATTGACGATGGAAATATGTTTTTTTTTCTTTATTATACTTTTGATGGGATGGGGAGAATATTTCTCTGATTGTTCGGAACTCGTTTTGCTGACAGTGTTGTATTGTGGAAAAACGCTGCTGCTGCTGCGCTTGCGGATGAAGCTCAACTTTCCATAGCTGCCATGTTGCGCTTCCCGTTACACTCCATTTTGCCTTAAATGCTTCGGAACACGATGAAGCAACAATCTGCCGCACACTTAACAATCGATTCAACCCATCCCTAATGTCGACACAACTCCTCAACTGACGATACAACAGTGATAACCATTCATTTAAGTGCTTTTTAAGGGAAACAAAAAACATGTTGGGTGTAAAAAATAAAATAAAAATTATGCTACCACTGGACAAGTATTCATGAATTATTTAAGATCAAAGTAACCAATAAAACTAAAATAACAAACCAAATGTTAGATGGCATCGTCATCTGCTATACATCATTTAGGATGCTCTTTAATCCCCATCTGATTTAGAAAATATCTATTCATCAAATATCTACTCTACTAGTTATATTACAAGAATCCAGCCACATGAAATAGAAAAATATCAAATATCACCAGCGATGATAAGAAAACATGACAACCTGAACAAGCAGAAATATTGCTATGGTAACACCGTTTGTCCTTTGACATCAGCGAGCATCGTCCCTCTGGTGCTCGAGTTGGTTGTCTCCGTGTCCCCGAGGGGGGAGAGGAAGGGGATCATTCTGGGGTTGTGCGGCAGATGGGGGGGGGGCGTGTTTGTATCAAGTCAGATGGCCGTGTCCCAGAAGACGGTCGTCTGCGTGGGGTAAGGAGGAGGACGGATCTTTTTGGCCCCGCTGCTCTTCCCGCAAGCCGGGAGGACCGAGGAGGCGCTTTCTTGCTTGCACTGACTGCGCTCGTGATGCTTGTCCGACTCACTCCTGTCCGGGGGGGGCCTCTCCAGGTACCGCTGCAGATGAGGATGTTGTCTGGAGCGGATTTCTTTGCAGAGTGTTCGCTTGCGCTCGATCTGCTCCAGCATGGTGGTGTCGCCACAAATCCAGGGCATCTGGGGCATCTGGGGGGGGGGGGGGGGCAGTAAGAGGGTGTCAACTTCACTGAATCAGAAGACTGGGGACAACAAAATGTCCTGGAGTCCACAATTTGCTTACTATTGCTTTGAATTTAAAAAATAAAAATGTAGAGTTCCTGTCACCAACGTCCTCAACAGAAATCTATGATTCAAGGTTTCACATTCCTTTTTACCGTAACTGTTAACTAAATGACTCACGATAAAATGACTATCAATGAACTAAAAGATACAAAATGATTGTTTTTGATAACCATATTTGTCCCTTTTTGTGTTCATTAACAAGAGTATGGAAAACTTCAAAAATATATTTTATTCTACATTTAACCCTGGAGAACCCACGGGGTCAAATTTGGCCCCTATAAATTCTGCTACTCAAATAACAAAGACCTTTTTTTTTTTTTTTTTTTTTTTACAAATTTAACTTCAAAAGTCCAGAGTGCCACTTCTGACCCCTGCATGGGGCCATCTAGTGGATGAATATTGCACTTACATGAGCCAGAGTGGTGGTGACAAGATGGCTAAAATGCAACAAATAAAACAAAAAAATATATATTATTCAATGTAGCTGTGTATTTGATTGATTATTTTCTTAAATTCTAAATAGTTTACTGACAGTTTTTGTTATTCAGATTTTTCGAAATGATACCCCTAAATCCCAAAATTAGGGAATCAATTGAATTTTTTTTTGAAAAAACTAAATTAGGGAATACATTGAAAAAACATATATTTTGGTGTTCAGTGAACTTATAGCAGTCATTTAATGTATAATTCATAATTTCCCAAAGAAGAAAAGGGTTCTTGGGTTCTCCAGGGTTAAAAGAGATACGTGCGTTTAATTTGGGTGAGCTGGTAAAAAATCGTAATTGACTGACAACCCTAATATATAAGTATATGCATACATCTACAGTATGTATATGTGTGTATGTATATGCAGTACGATGTGGGCATTAATTTAGTTTTAAATTGGATTATAGAATGACATTAAAAAGCATTCAATTTGATTTGATGATACCTGCAGAACCTCAGCAGCAGCTGTCGAGTATCTTTAAATATGATTACTGCCACCGGGTATGAAAAGCACTAAGGTTGGTTTGTGTGCATTAGTTAGCACAAAAAAACCTACCTAAAGTGCACTACAAACCCTTACAGGTGAAATTTAATTTGACCTTTTGAAAACTATTGAATGCACATGTCAAATATTGACAGCTTTTTCTCCGTGTTAGAGAACAGCAAGTGGTGCAAAATGTATTGAAGCACTTAATAGCTGTTCATGGAAGATTTCAAGTTTACTTGTAAATTTTAAAGGTGCATCCTGCAATTTCACCCGTAAACTTTTTGTACGGTAGTTTATGTTTTGTTATTTTTTTCTGGGATAACTACATGTTTAAAGTCAGATGTGCTTACCTGGCTCTGATGAGCCTCCGCTGCTCTTCTTTGTGGCGTCCCGATTGGGGAAGGGTTAGCGGACATGGAAGGTGAGCGGGCATATTTAGGTGCTGCTTTTATATCTGCAAAGACAAAGACAAATGTGTTGTTGTAAAAGAGTTTTGCCAGGATGTATCTACTGAAAACCAAATGGAACGACACTTTAGCAGTCAGAAAATGGCTATTGTTTGTTTGTGTCATGTCGCCCAATTTATGGTAGTGGAAAAGCTGGTGCTTGTATCAGCTGACTTTGGGTAAGACACGGGGGTACATCCAAGACTTGTTGCCAATCAATCGCAGGGCACACATAGACCAGAGGTCCCCAACCCTGGTCCTCAGGGACCGGTATCCAGCCTGTTTTCCATGCCTCCCACAGCCAACACAGGTGGAGATCGTTATCAGCTTTCTCCAGGGATTGCTGATTAGCTGATGATATGAATCACCTGTGTTGGCTGTGCATGGAAAACAGTCTGGATACCGGTCCCTGAGGACCAGGGTTGGGGACCTCTGATATAGACTAATCACGTTGTATTCACACCTATCTGGTCTTCAATTAACATGAATCTTTTGGGACTGTGGGAGGAAGGTGTAGCACCGGCAGACAACTCGGCCAAGCACGGGGAGAACATTCAAACTGCCTGAGACCAGATTCAAACCTTGAAATCGGAGTTCAGTATAGCTTTAAATGAAGACTTTTCACTACTGTACTACTGTTTCTTGATAGAGCCTCTTCTAGCCTCTCCAAGTGGTTGGTACACCAACAAATGTTTACCACTGTTTGATTGGACTGCCATGACGAGATCATGGGGGTCAGGAATCATCCTTCCCTACAGATGCTTTATGAGCGCTCCGTCACCGGACTGGCACAGAAAATTATTACTGACCCGACTCACATTCTGCATCATGAGTTCCAGCTACTGCCTTCCGGCAGGAGATTCAGGGCCCCCAGAACCAGGCTGAACCGCTACAAGTACTCATTCCTGCCGACATCCATCAAACTGCTTAACAACCGACATTAACCCAGTGCAATAAGATACTGTTATATGGTGCAATGTTGTGTGTGTGTAATATATGCATACTCATGTGTGTGTATATATATATATATATATATATATATATATATATATATATAGGGGTGTGTGTATATGGGTGTGTGCTGTACTTCTCTACACATGTACACTTCTGTGAAGACTTCTGGGAAGTCTTCTACTTATTGCTGCACTTCTTATTTATTTAATTTTAATTTTATCTCTTTCTATTCTGTTGTTTTCTCTTTACTGCAAACTGCAGCTGGACGGAGTCCAGGAAAAAGTTCACCACGGGGAAAATAAAAGTATATCGTATCGTATCGTATCGATTAGACACAGATTAGGTGCATCCCACCACAGCCGTATATATATAGCTGTGATTGGTCAACTGCTGGTCACATGACATATGGACGCCATCTTGTTACCCTGCTGAAACGGAGTTGGCCAAACTCTCTCTATATACGGCTCTACATCCCACCATAAATTCAACTATCACCGGTTCTTACAAGGTCAAACAACTACAGTGTGTACACTCTTGTTTTTTTTTTTTTTTTGTCAATTGGTAATTGAATGTCTGATGTGCGGTAACCCATTTTTGACC
>NC_135433.1:4809170-4834170 GCF_051991255.1 Vanacampus margaritifer
TGGGAATGCCTTGGGATCCCGTCGGAGGAGCTGGGTGAAGTGGCTGGGGAGAGGGAAGTATGGGCTTCAATGCTAAAGCCGCTGCCCCCGCGACCCGACCCCGGATAAGCGGAATTGGACGGACGAGTGTTGGATAGTGCTATCAACGACGCAGTGTATAAATTTGAGTTTTCACAATTGAACGGATCTCCATAAACCAAGGACCAAGTTTGCTATTGCTAGCTCTTACCACATTCAATGAGGGTGGACGATAACATTGCATTTTCAGGAAAATGTCTGAAATGACTTACTTTCTCCGGGCTCTTTGGATTTTCTCCCACTGGCATTTTTCTTCAGCATGTTCCTGCCGGTGGTGAACAGGTTGGTCAGTTCATCCAGCGGGCTGGTGGGAGTCCGCGAACGACCCGTCGACACATTCTGCATGGAGCCATGGAGTCGTCCCCCGCCGTCTTGGGGCGGTGACCCTTTGCCGTGAGGGGTGGCCGACGCGCTCCTTGGCAAACCCCCCGGAAATGGCATCGGAGCGTCGAACGGCGGCGTTCGCATGAGGCTCAATGGAGTGAGGCAGCGGCCCATGCTGACCGGGGATGGGCACGCCGAGTGGCTGCGTTGATAGGACGATGAGGTGGACGATTTGTAGAGAGTACAAGGCAGGGGAGGTGCAGAGGAGCGCCCAGAAACGGTGAGGGTCGGCGTGGCTGTGAGCTCTCTACGGATGTGTGCGGAGGAGGGCGCTTCGGCAGAAGAGGTCGGGGATTTGCTGTACGATTGGTTCTCCATCATTGGCAATTTGTTAACATCAAGCGGGGTGAGGGGAGACTCGTCCGAGTTGGGCGAGCATTGCGCCGGTGCTGGCGGGAACACTAGCAGTGGAGGCCTGTGAGTGAGTAAATTGGGAAACGGTGCAGGAATGTCACAGAAAGGAATGTTTCTCGGAGTGGAGCATCGACTGAGAGGTTCGGGGTCATACGGTGCAGGGGTAGGACATGCGGAACGACACCCCACTGGGTCGGTACGGTATTCCATATCATCCAGCATGGGGTACTTCATCTCCTCATACACAGACTCCCCTGGCTCCTCGTCCTCACTTTTCGAGAGTTCTCGCGCCCCAACGTCTATCCCGCCCATCTCGATGTAGACGGGCTCGTCCTCACAATCGTCGGTAGGGCTGTCGTCACTCTGCGGTGGCGAGGTATTGCGCTCGCACGGGGAGCACGTGCGGTGGAGCGCTTTGGCCGGGCACACTCCACCGCCACCGTGAGTTTTGATGTACGACTCGTCGAAGGAAACGCTCAGTTGTGTGTTCGGGTTCCTCTTGGGTTTGGGCGGTGGCACCCGCCGGCAGTCTTCACTGCAGTCTTGGGCTGTAAGAGAGGAAGATAAAGACGCTTAGTTACAGTATTTTTGTTTTGTTATGACAGTCTGAACGACTCTATTATGATTTTTTTTTTTTTTCAAATCCGTCCTGGTTCACTTTCATATGTGGTCCTAGATCAGATACGTATCAGATTTTTTTTTTTTTGCCACGCGACTTTAGTCTGAACGGCCAGGTCACGTTTTTCTGACCTGCACGTCATCAATAGTCGACGACTGAGAATCGCCCGTGAATCTGCGTGAGTCATTTAGCCATGCAGACGGTTCATTCATTACACGTGGTAATGACGTGACATCATCATCAGTGAAATGAAGAGATCGAAAAACCTTGCCTCATTTTCCCAAAATACCTCCTTCCGTATCGCTCCTCTGTACGTATGAGATGACAAAAAAAATGAGCCGCATCGACGGACTTATAAAAGTCCGAGGCCCTGACACGCTGGACCATACGTATTTACTTCAGTAAACACAATGTTGGGAGTGATGTCGTCTCTTCTTCTCCGCATGTGGGGTCACTTTGCGGTCGTATAAGGTTCACACAGCAGACAGACTGAGGTCGCAATTAACTCTTTGACTGCCAAAAACGTTAAATAACGTTTAGTAAAATCCTATGGAGGAGTGCCAAAGACGTTAAAAGACGTTTTTTTTTTTTAAACAGAGGTGAAACTAACCATTTTCTATTGTTGATTACTGAAAAACGGAATAAGGTAGAAACAAACTTTTTTTTCTGATGAAAGATGAGAGTCCAATCTTTCATTTGGTAGTATGTGTGTTTCCATAGTCCAAACACAACATTTTCTGTGGACCTTGAAAGATCAGTCAAAAATGCTTAAATCGGCTGGCACCCACGGCATCCCTTTTCTGAAAACATCTGGCAGTCAAAGAGTTAATGCAATTTGTAAATCCTTGTGGGGAACTGAAACTAACTTGCAATGATTTCGGCTTCTTCTTCTTCTTCTTCTTCTTCTAAAACTGATGAAGAAGAAGCAACTTCCACCGGAAGTATGGTAGTAGAGAACCGTAGTCATGGCAACTTGGTTTCGGGTTGCACAAGGATTTACAAATTAATCCACCAGGATTGTGGCGTTGAATACAATGTGACGCAATAACAGAACCACAAAGTGCAGAGGGAATACCTTTCTTTATTTTAGTTAGCGATTGTTTATTTCACCAGTAAATGTATTACAATTATATTATGATAGTTAAGAATTTTAAAGTGATATTAAAAAAATAGTTTTTTTTTCTGGTTGGTGGCCTGGTGGGTGGTGTCTGGTCGGTGCTGGATTTCACTTTCCTTTCTTTGGTCCTTCCTCGGGTCTCCTGATGGCCTCACGACTCTGGCTGGAAGTGTTCGGTTTAGGTGAACGGTATGGGATTTTTTTCAAATAGGTTTTAGGTGAACTAATGAATACACACACACTCACACATACACATAATCACCCACATAAAAAAAAAAAAAAAAAAAGGAGAGCAATGATGATGACATGTCAAATCGGTAAAATTACCGAATGAACAATACTGAGCTCCAGGAAAAAAAAAAAAAAATTAAAAATAGTTTTTAATGGAGAATGTGATTAACTAGTTCCATTATTCCAATGGGATTTTTTGCTAGACGTGAATTGCAGTTATGGCAATTGTGTCTGCTTTTTCGTTGCTTATTTTTGAATGAATCATTGAATGAATTTTACGCGCATATGCAGTGCAACACGTGTGGTTCAGTGGGTCAGATCTAGGTCAATGTGCATGGCTAAGAGCAGTATCTTGAGTCAGATATGTGGGAATGGTAGAGGCATATGCGTGTTTCTAGGTCACATATACAGCAGCGGAAGCAGTATGTAAGTGCGGTTATCTGGGTCACACACAAACACGCTGGAGCGTCTTTCTGATTGCGGTGACGTGGCATTGCAGTGTGAATCTCTTTTGATGTGGTGCAGTGAGCTTATATGTTGTTTTGCTCGACCAGTTACTGCGGTAGAGCACGTCATCCCCTCAGAGTGTTGCACGTTACACCACCGAACCGTCGTCATGCAGTAGTTGTTCAACGTGGGTTTGTGGGTCACATACTGAGATGTTTTGATCCAGAGTGCCCGTTCCCTGCTGGTGGCGAGTGTTGCCGAGACCCGGATCATGGCTGAAAAATTTCAAGCTGGAAGTTTTTGTGCCTTTAATAATTCAGACAGCAGATGGCCCAGACACACGCATATACTTCCCATAACTGTATGACTCACCAGCATCCTGACACGCACAAACACAGACACAACTGTACACATGCTCACACGTTGTGGGTTGGAAATTAGGACAGGTATTGCGTGTTGCCCATATTAACTGAAATCCAGCTCATCTGCAACCCTTTTAAGAACAAGGGATAGAAAATTGATGGGTGGGTGTACATTTATTTATATATATATATATATATATATAATGTATATGTGTTTATGTATACTTTTCATGTTTATTAACAACCTGCCTAGGGACCAAAGGTGGAAATTAGCATTTATGCTATAACCTGGTACCAAGCATCTTTCCTGACTTTGTTTTGGTCAATGTGTTGTTGTGTACTGTCCATGTTCAAATAAATACATACCGTACCGTACCATACCGTACTTTTTTGGATTGGCAATGGACTACAAATTAAGTACGTTTGGAAATATGTAAAGTATCACAACATAACTTCACATAACACAACGTACGTGACAGTATGCCGCTATCTCCCTGCATTATATGATACGGTGAACTACTGAACTGAATGGAATGCTTGGATAAAAACAATAAAAGAAGCAAAATTTGCTTGTGGTCAAAATGTGTTTTGAGGACCAAAATAAAAAAACCTAATTATTACTATCCGGCATTTTGGTTGTTTACTTTCGTCACAACCACTTTCAGGTCAGAACTGCGAAAAGCCAACTGGGATAAATCCGACTTCCGAACTTGCTCGAATGAAGCATTAGTCCATTCATTTACGTATAATTGTGCTGTCTTCCCAAGTGACGAAAAAAATTGCTGTAAAATAAGTACCCGTCTGGATCACTTAAATTCCCGGGTAAAGGTTTGGTCCCAGTATGTCACTGGTGTTGATAATCATTGAGTTGCAGAGACAAATTGACAACCTAGCAAGATTTTACTGAGTTTTTGTGTAAACTGGCTGAAATTATTTAGACTGCCAAAACGGTTAAAAGACCAATTAAAGCTGTAGGCAGCAAAGTGTCCACCCCCGCATCCCCCCAATCCTAGAAATGATCCATTTACTTGCTCCACTCAATTAAATAAGCAAAAAAGCTGTTCAATTTGTGAATGATGATGAAACTTAGCTATATTCTAATGTTAATTGCTGCAAAACGGAAACCGATAGAAAAATACATTTTTTCCTGATGAAAAAAGAGACTTTAATCTTTCTTTTGGTAGGTCCCGTGTTTTTATAGCAATAGAAAACATTATTCTGTGGGCCTGGCAAAATCGGTCAAAATCTAGTAAAACAGCCGGGAGCGAAGGGGGTTGCTTCAGTGAAAATGGCTGGGAGTAAATGAGTTAATATAAAAAGAAAAATTCACTAAGATGTCACCAACGTCTTACCAATGCAATTATGACATCTAGTGGCAGAAAAATGACCTCACCACAAAGATGCAGCCATATTTCTGTTGAACATTTCCCCCCCAGTTTTGTTAACAAGAGTATGAAAACTTAGGGAATAAATATTTTATTGTACATTTGATTGTACATTTAGAACAGATAAAAAATGTGCGATTATTCATGACTATTGAAGTCATGCGATTAAGTAAAATTAAAAAAATGAATCGCCTGACACCCTGAATAGATATGCATCACAAAGTGTTGCTGTTTATGGATATGTTTCTGTAACACACTTCATAGCTTTAATCTCCAAGGTCGCCGTTAGTATGAAGACGATGCTTATTATAATGAAAAGACAAATTAAGCTGCCCATAGAACAATTCCTGTGTGGTAAGTCATAGATGATGAAATACACACAAGACTGCTTGTCTTCTGATTGCCTCATCTTGTGTTTTGCATCAGGGCACACATTTTACACTAGGAAATCCCACAGCACACCACTAAATAAAAATGTAACTAAGTATAAACCCTGAAATGATCATCTGGTCTCAGTTGAATCACAAATTGATTTACAGTCCAGTGGAAGAGCATTTAATTGTTCTGCCTTTCACTGCACGGCGACGCTTTATGTACAAGAAACATGATATGTTGTACATAAATTCTAGTTTTCGAACCACTTAAGTGAGATGAAATCATTTCGCGTGATGCACCTGATGATCTCTCACGGCACAGTAGTTGGGAATCAGGATTTCAGTGGGATGTTCTGTATATGTTATTAATGCATTTTAATGTGCGCGTGTGTTCCTTCATCAACAGCTGCATCCTCACACAAACAGGTTTGCGTGGTGGATCCGTTTCAGCACAGCTCGTGACATCTCCTCCTTCCTGTCCCTTCTCCTCTCCCTCGATTGCTCCTTTTCCTTACCCCCCTCCCCCCTGTCGTGTTTACCCGCAACCCTGTACCCCCATCCTGAGGGAAACTCAAAAATCTAGGTCATTCACTCCTCCTGAATGAATTCTACTCCAGCAAGCTCCTCCCCTTCCCGCTACAGTGCACGCAACCCTCCCCCTCAGACAGGAACACCCCCACAGCTGCGCCGTCATTGGCCGCGCCGCCTCCGACTCCGACATCTCCGCGTCCCCATTGGACCGCGTTGCGCAGGGATGTTGTGATTGGCTGTGCGAGGGGGGTGGGGTGGGGGGGTCTTGTTTCTGTGGGATGGTTGCCGTGGTGCCCAGGAAGATCTGTGCGCACACACGGACATCCCCACCAATCTCAGCCAGGCTGGGCGAGTCCTTTCGCATCACATTGGCAGTCAAGCATCCCGACTGAAATGGACTCAAAAACCCTCAGCAACCTGTTTTAGTTTGCGCTTGCAACCTCTCAACGATATAATAGAGGACCGCTCGATGCAAAATGCTGGTTGGGGGAAAACATTTTTTTACGCTTATTTAATTCCACTCTATTAGAGCCTTTAGGACGCCGAGCCACCTATAATGATGTCCTTGTTTTGATCCATGGCCAAATGAGCATACTGCGTTTATTCTGCCCAAACAGACTGACACTGCTGCAGGGCGCTGCTCATAGATCTCAATTATTCCATCTCAACAACAAACAAAAAAAAAAATTGGCTTTAATTGGTGATTTGCCTCAAACTATGTAACGGTTTTTAAACAAGGTCACAGAAATGTCAAGATGTTTTTGCCCACTTGACAGATGACTGTAATGCAACCCCCCACCCCACCCCCAAAGAAAAAATAAAACTAAATAAATAAAAGCACAGGATGAGTGATTACACCCAATCTGCTGGCCCAAAGTTAGCCTGTGAAGCTGAGACCTAGCAGCCTAAACTTGTTTCACTACTTTATTTACCATCAGACTTACCAACACCGATTAACTCATTTGCTCCCAAAAACGTATCAAAACATTCTATTTTAAATATTGCCATGGTCCCAAAAGCGTATTTATACGTTTTTATGTTGTTGTTTTTTTAATGCTAGAGCATACAGAAGGTTTTGATGCATCCTCTGAACTGAAGCGAACGCTTAAAACAATGGTAGTTATTACAAAAACGGCCAGCAGGTGGCAGCAGAGTATAAGAGATCAATTAGGGCCATGTTGCAAAAAGTCTCTTTTTAAACAGATTTGTGAATAATGATGGAACTTAGCTATATTCTAATGCTGATTGCTACAAAACGGAGACAGATAGAATTTAGAAATATACCTTTTTGTATTGGCTGACTTGAGTGCAGCCAAATGTGGTTCAGTTAAGGTTTTTCTGTTTCTATGTGCCCTGTGATTGACTGGTGACCAGTCAAGTGTTTATCCTGGTTTCGACCCTTAATGGGATCAGGGTCAGAGGTGGCAAATCCAGATTCAGAAAGTAAAATCTCTGCCACAGTTTGGCTTTAGCCCCAGGTGCTAGCTAGCGAGCTACCTAGCTAGCTCCCCGGGTGCTCGGATACCTGCTAGGGAGCTAGCTAGCTAGCACAAGGGGCTAACGCCAAACTGTGGCAGGGATAGTTTTTTTTCCTGAAAATGCTTCATTTAAATTAAGTTTAACTTTGTATTAGTTTTAGTGTTGTTTTTTTATTTTTTATTTATGGATTGTTTATCGAGAGAAAGATAGAAAAAAAAAAGTCAGTAGCAGTGTATAATAAAGTAAGGTAAACAACAATTCTTGACTATTTGACCGTCCAGCAATGCCAAAATAAATACATTTAACCCCTGAAAACTCATTACGATTTCGACAAAGATGGAAACGAAGGACATTTTGGCTATAATTTTTTGCTAGTATTAGTTTTCTAAACGTAAGATCAAGATGTAGTTTTAGTGAGTTCTTGGTTGTTATTGTTTTTGGCTTTGGTTTTTACCAACATTTTTTTTCCGTTAACACAAATTTTAGTTTGTTATTATATATTTAATAACCTAGAATTATGATATGTGGTAGAAAAAATGGATGCAATGCGTTAGTCGTGGATAAGAATCACAGTTTTTGTTTTAGATTGTGAAGCATTCTTTTATGACTCTCAAAAGTGTGGTATGTGGTCTCCCTTTAGCGCTCCTTGAAAAAATGACTTTTAAATTCAATACATTTACTTGTAATCTAGTATTTTTCTTTAACATTTATTCAGTTAAATCTTTAGCTGAACTTTAAACTTTTATGGGGCGGCATGGCTCAATGGTAGAGTGATCATTTCCTAACTGGGAGGTTGTGGGTTGGATCCTCAGCCCTTGTGACCATGTTGAAATGTCCTTGAGCAAGGCACTGAACCCCAATTTGCTCCCATTTGACCTGGCGGCAGCGTAAGAATGTTTGGGTGAATGTGTGGCTTTGTAAAGTGCATTAGGGCAGCACTTGGTGTAGATAAACGCTATATGAAAAGCTGTCCGTTTATGTTCAGTTTTTGATGTTCAAACGGGGAATGACGTTAAAAAGGCTTCTAAAAAGTACGACTGAGGCATCTGCTCATCCAATCATGTGACTATGGTTAAATCTAAACGGCTGCCTTAGATGTCATGTCATTGTCAGAGGAGCAGGGTTGAAGAGGGCACCTCGGAGAGGAGCTAAATATAGCGCCGCGCTTTGGTGTGAAGTGCCACCGCCGCTCACCATCACATCTGTCTCCACGACAGGCCGACACGGGGCTGTGGTCCACCGCTTCGGACGACATGCTCAGCTTGGTGGCCGGGTCCCTCCTGGGCTTGGGCGGGGGCTGCTTCCTGGAGGTGGGGCTCCCCGCCTCTTCGTCCCCGCCCCCGCTGTTGCCACCCACGGAGTGGAGCGACTGGGAGCGCACGGAGAAGCCCTGCCCACAGGCCAGCGCGTGCGGATGGGGCACGGGCATGCGTTCCTGCGGGTCTGGCATGGTGATGGAGCCCATACGTAAGTGCTTGCCTTCTGTTGCTATGTCCTCCCCCGTCCTACACAAGGGGAAAAGGAAGTGTTTTTTTCAATTACATGCATGCAAAGGCCATAAAAAAATTAACATACAAGTTTCAATGAGTCCCCCCCCCCCCCTGAAAAAAATGTCACGTATTCTGTGACACACTCACATCTCAAATCATGTTTTCTTATTGAAATGTATGAAAAAGCCTTTAATCCTCCCTCTATAAAAAGTCAATATAAAAACTTGTAAATTGTTATTATTTGATGAGAAAAATATCACTCCATAATATTGTACTTTTTGAAAACTGGGCCTGTTCCAAACATCGCTCACCAGTAATGCGGCATTGTGATTTTCTAGGAAATTTTAAAACGTAAACAATAGGAAAGATTTGCATATTGGTATTTATCTGTTAATTATTGTGAGAAATCATTACGTTCAAATTATTAATTGTTCATTATAACTATGGGCCCCCGCTTCGAGGCAGACATTTTTATAGTCGATTGAGCGGAGTTAGCGAATTTTTCTCCCCCAGTATTAATAATAACATATACTAATTAATAATAGCATACGATTAAACATAATTTGAGCAAATGTGTTATTTAAAGTCATTATCAAACAGGTAGCCCTTCGCACTCGCTGCTTCTTCTGGTGTACATGCCATGGCCAGCTGGGGGCAGTATAATACAGACATAGATGCTATTTATTAATTTGTCTATGTTAGCATTAAGCTAGCGAAAACGTTTTAAAATACTTACATGTATTTTTTCTTTGAAGCCTTTTCAAACAATAGAACTTCTTAAATTACACTCATGCTCATGAATTTTTAAACACTATAAATACAGTATATTGGAAACACCCAAAAAATATTGCAAACATAAAATACATAGAAAATGCCGTATTGTACTGTGAAAAGTGCATCGGTTGTTGGTTCTCCTTTCACACATGAGAGGTCATTACAGTAAGTATAGTGTGTAAACTCATAAAAATATTGCTCTGAAAAACATGCAATTTAACGGGTACGACCGATGAACTGCGGTATTGCTTAAAAATCATTAAATTTTTTAAAAATGCACTGCAAGAACAGGTCGTAACTTTCACTAACAAGCCAGAATGAACTTCGTATCTCAGTCGAGATATATTCCATCAACAGTACTTTCTTGTCATTAGTAACTACTTTCCTATTAATCAGGACTTTGCCGCCATCTTGTGTCCTTACAGGGTGTAAAAAGAGCACAAATATATTTATACATATATATATTTATTTATGTTTTGTCAGTTTCTCATCTAATCGATGATGTTAGATTTCACAGGAGCAAAATATGAATAAATGAATTTGTGAATAGCGAGCCACAAATAGGCGGGAGTTGACTATTGCATTACATCATGGAGGGACATGACATGCAGATCAAATCCTTGGCAGGGGATAATAATAATAATAATAATTGAACAACCCTTACATACAGTACAGTAACTGTTTGTGCTCTCTATCTATCTATCGCTCTATCGCTCTCTCTCTATCTATTGCTTCTTATCTATCGCTTCTTATCTATCTATCTATCTATCTATCCTTTTTCTCTCTTGGCCTAATTTCTCTCTCTCTCTCTCTCTCTCTCTCTCTCTCTCGTTTCCC
The DNA here is from genome assembly GCF_051991255.1 of Vanacampus margaritifer. Classification (NCBI taxonomy): domain Eukaryota; kingdom Metazoa; phylum Chordata; class Actinopteri; order Syngnathiformes; family Syngnathidae; genus Vanacampus; species Vanacampus margaritifer. The sequence continues at coordinate 4,819,633 of NC_135433.1, forward strand.
TCTTTCTCTCTCCCTCTCTCATGTTTCCCTCTCTCTCTCTCTCATTTTCCCTCTTTCTCTCCCTCTCTCTCATATTTCCCTCTTTCTCTCTCCCTCTCTCATATTTCCCCCTCTCGCACTCTCATATTTCTCTCTCCCTCTCTCATATTTCCCTCTCTCTCTCTCTCATATTTCCCTCTTTCTCTCCCTCTTTCTCTCTCCCTCTCTCATATTTCCCCTTTCCCTCTCCCATTTTTCTTTCTCTCTCTCTCTCTCTCTCTCTCTCATATTTCCCTCTTTCTCTCCCTCTTTCTCTCTCCCTCTCTCATATTTCCCCTTTCCCTCTCCCATTTTTCTTTCCCTCTCTCTCTCTCTCTCTCTCTCTCTCTCTCTCTCAAAGGCATTGATTAGAGTTTAACTTCCGGAAAAAGGACCAACACCGCTCACATTAACACATTTTCACACTCAGGACGACACCATGTACACAATCAATACCATATAAATGCGTGATTGGCCTGAAAGGAGCGTTAATGATGTCTGAGTGGAGTATGCTAATGAGTGTGATTCAGCGGAAGAACACGGAGCTAAACACCTAAGAGTTTGTATTTATTTATTTGTTTTTTGTTTTCTATTGATTTTTATTATAACGAAAATAAAAAAGAAATAGTAAATAAAATCAAAAATTCAGTTTCGCTTTACTGAATGCCATGAATCTGCATTCACATTTTTTTTTTTTTTTGATGTGTGTGTTGTGTGAGACCCCTGCCTGTGTGACTTTGCTGACTCTGACCACCCCCACCCCACCCCCGGCCAGCTGCTGCGCAGAAGGTGCACAGTGGGTTCTGGTCCGAGCTGTAATCTGCCTAGCAACGCTGTACCCATAGAAACAGGATACAGAAGGCAGCCACAATAATAAAGTGCACGTGCACAGATTGATGAGGCAGAGCTTGCACCAACCAGTAGATTCATGTGCTTATGTTGTTTTAATGAACTGCAATGTGTTTATTGTTTGTGGAAAATCAAACAAACATGCCAGTTTGCATAACAGAGTAGTTAAAAAAAGAAAAGAAAAACGATGCATTGCAAATTAGGGCTGTGTAATTAATCGAAATTCAATTACAATTTCAATTATTACACTCCACAATTACAAAAACGGCATAATCGCAGACAATAATAAAATACTATTAATACTAATTTTGAATTGTTAAAATAAAATAAAATATATTTGCACCTTTTTTTTTTGTTTTAAAATGACTAATTTAATAAATCTTGTTTGGTCCAAAAGAAACCTGCATATTTATAGTATTTCAAATAAATTTATTTCTTAATCATTTTTACATCTTGGAACATTTTCCTGTTTTGTTCCAATAAACAGATGTCCTTAATCGTGATTTCAATTATTACCAAATTAATATTTTTCTTCATAATCAAGCAGTCCTACTGCAAATACTAAAATCTGCTTGCGCTATAATAATAATAATAATAATAATAATTTCTACTGATACAATAGGAACCAAGCAGTGGTTGCTGCTCGGGCCCTAACTAGAGCTGCGGGCAGCTATGAAGGGTCCTTGCAGCCTGCACCACTTTGAGGTACCTTTGGTTGTTGGCACATTGGAATGTAATTTTTTAGAAAATGGCACAATAACCTCGACGTGTATTTTTCGTTTTTTGCCAGGCCTGATAACTTTTATTGGTAGTTAATTTTGTTTAAATTAATTTAGGTGTTCCTCATTTCCGTATTTTTATTCCTTGTGTTTTTGCAGTCAAAATAACAGGAAAAGCATCCTGTGTCTCATGTTTATTTTTGCGTCGTGCCTCTGTGCACTGAAATACTTTATTTTTATTTAATTTTTTTTTATAGGTTGTTTGCCCAGTGATTGGCTATGAGGACAGAACACAGGTGCAATAACGCAGGCACAAAAAAAAACATATGACCTCAGTTCATTTGCATGACAGTGCATAAAAAGACAGATTACATTAAATCCATATAGGATGGCGAAGGCAGGAAGGCTGGCCTCACTCAAAGCTAACGTGTTGATCTGATTGGCTGTCGACTGTTCCAGCTGTCACCAGGCAGAAACACATCTCCTGCAGTGGTGCTCACGTTTAATCACTAACATTTTTCTCCCTCTTCAGCACCCCCCCACACACTTGCTCCCTCCTCCTTACTCGTGGAAGCGTTTTTTTTTTTTTGTCTCCCACACGCTTTCTATCTTTTCGCTCACGATGATAATATATCTATTTTCCTCGCACGCTCGCTCTCAGAGCAGCCATGTTTACATGCGAGCCTGCTCATGTGTACTCGCTGTCTCATTCATTCTCAGTCAGCTACCCAAAAAAAGGGGGGGGGGGGGGATTTGTGGGGATGGAGGGCACGGGGGTCATTTAATCGACCTACATGTGCCTCGTGAAAAATCTATTTTTTTAGACTGTTCCTCTAGTGACTGCCTATGAATATTTCAGTATTGGGGCAACAGTTGAAAGACAGTGCAAGGGTAACAGGACGGTAAACGATTCTCCGCGGGCATCGTCTTGTCCTGGAACAGTCACCGAATTACCATCCGCTCCTTTCTGGTGCATGAGTAATACAGTACTGACAGCTGAAATGTGACTGTTTAGAACAATGTCAGCTGTGGAAGCACATGATTATTTCTATCACTCATTATCACGTGATCTCTTCACAAGCTATTGTTGTTTCCATTTAATTATTTTACTGTTTTGACATCATAATGTTGTCATCAGACATTAAATTGTGCAACAAGTCAATAAGGGTACCATTTTTTCCCAACGTAAATGGGTGTACATTCACCTATTCTCAGCTATTTACTGAACGTTTCTTTGTTCTTGCTGTAACATCATAGGAAACTTAACTCATTTGCTCCCAAAAACGTATAAATATGTTCTATTTTAAATGTTTGAAGTGTCCCAAAGACGTATTTATACTATTTTTTTTTCATGATTTTTTTTTTTTAATGCTAGAGCGTACAGAAGCTTTGATGCAGCCTTTCAACTGCAGAGAACCGTTGAAGAAATGGTAGTTAATACATAAACGGCCAGAAGGTGGCAGCAGAGTATAAGAGATCAACCAGGGCCATGGTGCAAATGGCTCATTTACCCACAGTTCAAAACAGATTTGTGAATAATGATGAAACTTGGCTATATTTTAATGTTAACTGCTGCAAAGGGTAAACAGATAGAAATGTACATTTTTTCCTGATGAAAGACGAGACTCTTATCTTTCTTTCTTTTGATGGGTTCCATGTTTTTATAGCAATAGAACACGATATCCTGTGGGCCTTGCAAAATCAGTCAAAATCCAGTAAAACAGCCGGGAGTGAAGAGGGTTGCTTCAATGACAATGGCCGGGAGTGAATGAGTTAACAAAGTCCTGGATAATAGGAAAGTAGTAGTAGAAAGTGTGACGGCTTAACCGTTCCTCAGGCTACTATTTAATCATGACAGTCCTTCAATTAATACGACCACATAGGTTGTTTTGAAATGTGCCAAATCATGACCAAGTGTTACATATTGTAGATTGGCTATGTAAATAGCAAAAATATAGTAAGCTAAACCATAACGGGAGTTACTGGGACTCAAACTCGACTGAGCTAACATGCCAATGATTGCTTTAGTGTTGACTACATGTTTTGCGTGCACTTCGGGCCCTCACATTACATGGTGGACCTGTTTAGAACTGTGGGTAAATGAGCTTGTTTGCAACAAGGCCCTGGTTGATCTCTTATACTCTGCTGCCACCTGCTGGCCATTTTTGTAATTACTACCATTGCTTGACCCGTTCTCTGCAGTTCAGAGGCTGAATTGAAGCCTTCTGTATGCTCTAGCATAAAAAAAACATTAAAAATGTATAAATGAGTTCAATTCTGTGCGGGTGGGGGCGTGTAGGGATGTAGCGATAATGGCAATATCGTAAAAAATTGCCACAATGTCGTTCGTCGTCATGTTATGATATTAAAACCAGCACATCTGTTAAAGAGGTTGTTTTTCATTTATGCCGTTTCAGCACCCTCTGGCAGTTCGTTTATTAATGCAGTTTTACTTTAATTGGGCATGTTTTGGCCACCTACATTGAAAGACCCTTGCTAATGGCCAGGTGAAGTGGAACGTAACACCTTTGTGATCCTCAGAAAATTAACTCGATTCACAATGTGTGCATGCATTAGCAAGAATGTGCCTCAATATTCAATGTTAATAGTGATTGCAGGGCATTTATGTATGTCAAAATGAATTTTATTTTTTATTTTTTTTAAATATATCGCCAGCTTGTCATGATAATTATCATATCGTGAGGTTCATATCGTATTTTCATGCTTTGGTATCGTTACATCCCTAGCGCGTGGTCTACATTGCAGAAGCAGAAACAGACTTGATGCTCGCAAACTACGTCTATAAGGAACTGTAAGATCTCCACTTGTGGGAATTTGGAGACCACCTTGCACACAATGCATCTGTGTGTGAACCCCAAATGAAAATATGATGGTATAATATGAGGTTTGCCTGCGTCTGTATCACATCCACCAAAATTGCGTTGCAACGTCTGTGCCACAACTTAGACCTGGTTTCACCTGTTCTAGTCCCAACTACTTTCTGTCACTGAATTGTCAGGTGTGCTGGTGGTGTGTAATAGAAACTGCGGCTTGGCGCGGTCTGCCAAATTCCCAGCAAACTAGACTTGCCCCGGCACGTTCCGTAATCTTCCTCAATGACGCCGCCGTGTTCTCTATCCTACCCCACAACAGGAGCACGCCGTATGCACGTGCCGCTCACGTTGCAAGCACATGCCTCGTTCACGTTTGGTTTTCGGAACGTGTGCACGTATAATAAAGAGGTTGCAAAGTAAGGACAACCTCCTTCTCCCGTTTCAGTTTGACCTCCACAAATGACGACAAGTCTCAGCTGATTGCATTCTAATACACTTCATGTTTCTTCATTCTAAAAGACCCCCCCCCCCCCAAAAAAAAAAAAAAATGGAGCAGTGCTGACCTCAATCCAAGTCCCAAATAAATCTAAAAGTGAAAAACTAATTATCCTTCGTAGATGATGGGTGGGCATAGTGTGTACTTGCAATCCTCCAAATGTGGCAAAGTGCCTGCGCCGCAGGGACCCTGCGGCCACTTGGCCCACTTCTTACAAACGCTTCCTGCTGTGAACCCAGTGACATTTTTACCTCTTCAGAAGCAGGACAATGGCTAATACTTCATTCATACAATCACCCTAAAACCCTAAAATGGATGTACATGCTTGTAATGTTGCCAGGTTGCCCCCCCCCCCCTTTTTTTTTTTGGTGCGCATCAAATAATCTTCCTACCTCTTTATGGCTTCCTCCTGTTTTCTCTTCTTGTCGTTTTTCTCCTGCAGGTATATCCTATTCTTCTCATTCCTGGCGTGGTCCAGGTTCTGAGCCAGCAGCCCGTTGTAGGCTTTCAGTCCATTCTCCTCGACATACTGGAAGAAGCGGATAGTTTCCTCCTCTTTGGAGCTCATCATTCTTCAAATGATTCCGCTGGAAACACAAAATAAGCCGGTGATTAACGGCCTTAACAGATTTCTTCTCTCAACCTTCGTTTGTCAAGGTCATCCTCAGTGAGAAGTCAACCAAAGATAGCTGAGCTATTTATAGATTTGCTTGTTGTTCTTCCGATTTCTTACGGTTGCCGTGGAGGGTTCATCGCTAGTGACGAGCTTTGAACGATGTCCGTCTCCTTGGAGGATTGCGACGTCCTCAGAGATCATGTGATATATACGTTTACATACAGTACAGTACATGTAAAACTACGGCACCACACAAACAGTCAGTATCTTCGATTGATTTGGACTTTTTCTTAATACAGCAGCGGTGTCCAAACTATGGCCCGTGGGGCCATTTGTGGCCCACCATCCACTTTTAAGTGGGCCGCGGTACGTGCTAAACTGCTAGGGGGTGTCCGTGGGCTACATGAGGTTCTGATCTAAAAATAGCTCACCACTGATGGGACAATTGTGGAATGTTGAAAGTAGTGATCATTTCAAAATGCCAACACTAGCAGATACTTATCGGAATAAAATGCTGCATTTAGATATTTATCTGTTTGCCAATTATTATGAAAAAGCATTAACTCTTTGACTGCCAGACGTTTTCAGAAAAGGGATGCCGTGGGTGCCAGCCGATTTAAGCATTTTTGACTGATCTTTCAAGGTCCACAGAAAATTATGTGTTTGGACTATGGAAACACACATACTACCAAATGAAGGATTGGACTCTCATCTTTCATCAGAAAAAAAAAGTTTGTTTCTACCTTATTCCGTTTTTCAGTAATCAACAATAGAAAATGGTTAGTTTCACCTCTGTTTTAAAAAAAAACGTCTTTTAACGTCTTTGGCACTCCGCCATAGGATTTTACGAAACGTTATTTGACGTTTTTGGTAGTCAAAGAGTTAACATGATCAATGGCTTCACATAAATGAATACCATTAATTGCTAATTATGATAGTCTACAGCTAAATGGACATGGATAATTTTTTACGGCCCATACTGATTCTGATATTTAGCAGAGTAAAATAAACAATAAAGACATGAAGTACAGGCAGAATATTTAACTGTTTTACAATATTTTTCCCTTTGTCAGTATTTGTATAACAGAGAGAGCAATTGGGAAAATATGACCAATTTCCGACCCACCGATATGTATTTATTTATTTGAGGGGGGTTAAGCGTCATATGTACAAAAATGTAAAAAAAAGTCAGCAAATTTTTCCCCCCGATTATTGACTATTTTAAAAGAGCTAATATCAGTTGATGAAATAGGTCAGGCCCTAATAATACCATTATTAAAGGCCATTTAAACATATTTCATAAATGTGTATCAAACTGGTAGCCCTTCGCATTCATCTGTTCCCAAGAAATAGCTCTCGGCTTCGTAAAGGTTGTCGAGATTATTATTATTATTACTTTTAAATATGCTGATATGCAAATTAGCTATTTACAATTAAACAAGTATAATTTCTCTTCACAACACCGTAGTGAAGTGACAGATCATTTGTACAAGCGAAAAAGGTTTCCTACACTTTCTGAAGTAACTGCTTTAAAAAATGGTCAACTCATGACAGATTGCTCGTGTTTTGATTCTGAATGTAGCAATTTGGCTGCTGTCTGGTGCAGGGGTTTGTTTTCCTGATATTTTCTGGGGTGGTTTAGGGTCTCAACAACTCCAAATCTTATAAAATCGTAAACTATGCCGTTTGGGTTGCAGTTTTGAAAATGAAAAGCACTGTAATACATAGCGATAGGCGGGTAGCAACACCAGGAATCGGCAGGGCTGGACTGGCAATCGAGCGTATCGGGCAGAAGTCCAATGGGCCCATGTCTTTTGAGGCTGATGTGGTTCTAATTATTATCCCGCTCCATGTTATCCATGTTACAAGAGACCAGCGCACAATTTAGAGTGAGCAGCGCATTCATCCATTTACACTGGAAGACAGCAAACCAAACTAACATCAGTTGCTCGAGGTCAAAATGCCAGGGCTGATTTTTTTAATTTTTTTTATTGTGCCAGTTCATATCAGCTGTAAGTACACCAGGATATGAAGGCCCTTTATTGCTGCTCGTAGCTCTAGTTATGGCCCGAGCAGCGACCGCTGTGAGGTCCCTAATATATCTGTTGCAATTATTATTATTATTATTAGGGCCAAAGCAGTATCAGCTGTCCTCTCTGTGGCTATTTTATGATCAAGAACTAGAAATAAAAAAAATACAAAATATCTTTTTTTAAATTATTATAAAATTGCCATTATTTTCATGCAGTTTTAGGGGGGAAATGCTATGATGGTTTGTCATTATTTTTTGGGGGGAGAATTTTCTATATCCAAAGTACTACTTGGCTGATTTTGTTGTGCTTGATAAATTAAAGTAATTTTCAACTTTTCATGTACGTGACCCTCGGAGGAAAAAGTCTGCACACCCCTACTGTACAGTATCCGATACGTCTGTTGCTTTTCTTAAGTGACGCTTGCACGTTCTCCGGCTGAAATCGCCTCCTCTGACCAAACTTGTAGCTGTGATTGCAACTACAAAAGGGGAGCTTTTTCATCTGTAAGAAAATGTGTCGTGGGCTCCGATGAGAAAATGTAATACTCCTGGGAGCAGCGCGGATTAATTTTTACTCGACTGCAGTGCGTGGTTTCGCATGCGCGCGCAATCGTCTTGCATTTGATGTCTAAAAATAGTCCGCGCTGGAGTTGTTTCTTGCTATTCTTATATTACTGACAGCATCATCGCGACGTAGCGTGGATGTGCGTGCGGCAAAAAAAAAAAAAACAGCCATCATTTGCTCCTTCTCACTTGTTCTTCCTCAGTCGTAGCGGCTAATGAGGACGCGCGTTCGCCCCTACAACACGGATTGGGAAGAGGTCGGCACGGCAGCCGAGAAGACAGCTCATGCTTTTATTATGTAGGTCACTGTTTTGAGATGAGCCTAAGACTCATGCTTGTTTACGTGTGAGAGAAGCACTGGGGGGGGGTCACCGATAACTATGTATGTGTGTGGGTATGTGTGGGGTACTTGGAGGGCAGCCAGATGGGAGATTGCAGGGCCAATTGGGAGGCCGACCATTGTCTGCCCAACCTCGGCATCCGTCTACCTCGTGTCTGTCTACGAATAAATCCAGCGTGGCCACGGGGTCGTCGGGTTTATCCGCTCGCCGCTACACATTCACGCCATATTTTTTTGGCACACATTTTAGAGCGGGCAGGGAGGCAGTCGGCATCTCATAGTGCAAACCAGGTCACCAAAGCCCTAAAGATGTCGAGGTATTTTTTTTTTCCTTATCGCTGATGATGAAGCAGGCATATTGAGACATCGAAATGTCACAAATGGGAATCGGACTCGCCTTCAAAGTACACGAGTTCAACGTGTGAAGGATGCGGCGCTAGCAAGGCGCAGTTCAAACGGCGTTTGAGCTGAATTAAGCCCGTCTGCTTAATCCCCGTAAACCCGCAGCGGCACTCTGCGCCGGAGTCCGCTTGTTTATCACACAGTTTTCATCAGCCCAGCCTTTCACGTTGGATTGTCCTCCCATAACTCATCAATGTGAAATGCTCTTCTTATTTGCTCATCTCCATAAAACCTGTCAATTCGGCAACCCATTTGCCTCAGTGCAACCTAATTTCCCTCCCACCGCCCCCGCCCGCTCTGCTCCATCTCTCTCTTCTTCTTTCTTTAAAAAAAAAAAAAAAAAACAACTTCTTCTGCCTCTGACTGTGCCTCAGTTGACATCGGCTGCAACAGTTGGAACACAGATGTGCACTTTGCTTGAGATGTAAATGAAAGTGGCACACACTTCCTGTTTCCAGGCAACCGCGTGACAGGGGAAGGCCGGCGTGGAGATTTTGCAGACACAATGTCAAAAAGATTGCAAGGCCAATGGCCGGCTGACGGGACGTTGCGGGCGCTCGCCTTCACGCTTGCGTGTGTGCGTGCACTGACGTAGTGTGCACCTGGCAGCCTGATTCAGCTGTTGATGTTTTGCATTTATTGAAAAGAGGAAAATGCAAACTTTTATATGAATGTTAATGGGGATGTTTGATACTTTTAGATACAAGTATGAGTGCTCAACTTTTGAGTAGTCATCGATAACGATACCAAGTGCCGATACCATTAGTGCATTTGATACATACATTTCATCCCCCCAAAGACATCAATGACAGATCATTTTAAAGAAAAATCCATAAATCGCAATACAGTGTTCTCTCGCTATAATGCGGTTCATTTTTCGCGGCCTCGCTGTTTCTCAGATTTTTTTGTGTGCAATTTTTTACAGTAATGTACCCATTTTATAAAGTTTATGAAGGCTTGAACATTGATATTGTTTAAACAAGAGAGAAATGTGAGAAAATGTAAATGCCTCAATGAGAAAATAAAAAAAAGTTTAGAGCCTTAAAAACATTTAAAATAAATGTAAAACAAAGCTAACTACTTAGCGGATCTTAATTATTGTGGGTATTTTTTGGAACCTAACCCCAGCGGAAAATTAGGTAACACTGTATAGCATTTGTCCTTAACATTGCATGAAATTAATGGCAATAATCAATTCTTTCAATTTCTAATTTGCAGTTCTCAATCATAGTATCGGCCGCCGTTGCGAGTACCAATACTTTGAAATTAGGGCTGAGCAATAAATTCCCTTAATTTGATTAAATCGTAATTTTTAAAAAATCACATTGTTGTGAAATTGAGATGCACACAAATAAATAAATACACTCTTGTCTTCTGGATTATTAAAAGCTGTTATAATGAAGTTCTGTTATATCCTAACGTTATTGTAAGTTGTAATTTTGGTGGCAGAATACTAGACGGGTGCTTTACAAAAAAATGTGGCATTTAAGCAGGATCATGACAAGCTATTTTTTGCATAAGTTATAAAAGTTAGGTTTATGTTAAAAATGATTTAAAAAAACGTTATTGTTGTCTAAACATTTTGCATATGATTTATTTTTGAATAAATTAAACCATTCACTCATTTGCTTCCAAAAACTTATAAATACGTTCTATTTTAAATATTACTATACTCCCAAAGACATTTTTTCTTATGGTACAGCATACACATGGCTTTGATGCAGCCTCTGAACTGAAGAGAATGCTTGAAGTAATGGTAGTTTTTACAAATACGGCCAGCAGGTGGCAGCAGAGTATAAGAGATCAATCAAGGTCATGTTGCAACAAGTTTTTTTGGGACCGTTTTTCACCAGGAATGTGAATATCGATGAAACGTATCTAATGCTAATTGCTGCAAAACGGAAACAAATAGAAATAAACCTTTTTTTTCCTGATGAAAGAAGGGACTCAAATCTTTCTTTTGGTAGGTTGCATGTTTTTATAGCAATAGAACACAATATTCTGTGGGCCTTGCAAAATCAGTCAAAATCCAGTAAAACTGCCGTGCGCGAATGGGGTTGCTTCAGTAAAAATGTCTGTGAGTGATTGAGTTAAATATATGTTGGTTTTATTATTTTGAATACAATAATTACGACTGAATTTTTTTTAATTTTTTTGGGCCATATGGTCCAGCCCTACCTGCTATTGGTACTTGTTGTGGGTATACTTACAGTGGCCCAGTGTCCTTGCTGGTTTGTTCACCAGTGTATCTTCTGTCTTCCCCTGGCACCTCCAGAACACACTCTGACCTTTGCTGGAGCACCACTGCGCTATTCCCCTTAAATCCACAGACAAATCCATCCATTGTATGGTCCAATTGCTGGGCTTGCTAGATGGAGTCCCTGTGACCCGGGATGAGGCTCAGGAGGAACTGGGCCATTGGGAGATCCGACCCCCTCCGGTCCCGATGGCGCCAAACTCCGAGCCAGGTGCCAGCTTTGCCACTCCGCACATCAGCACATGCTAGAGAAGGAAGGAAGACGCAGTGGAGCTGCAGACCGCACCCGCCACCACCGCCGCCGCCGCCGCCAGCATGACACAAACACGCGCTCTCACCTCAAATGCTGCTCGCCTGGATACTTAATAGTCTTTTAACTTCGATGTTCAAATCTATTCCTTCGGTCTGAAATGCACAAAATCTCCCGCAGTGTCACACATGGTGAAAGGAATCCTCATCCAGAGAGAGGTTTGGATTTCCAAGTTTAAAGTCCCCAACGTTCCAGCCGGTCCTCGCAGGTCTGGACTGTCAAGTCTGTGCCGGAACAGATGACAGCGGGCTTCCCAGTGATGGCTCAAAACAAGAACACGCCCACCGCTTACTGTAGCCACCTTCCGTCACCACGTCATCCTCTCGACCTCTCCTCCCTTTCGCCGCTTCTTGACACCGTTTCCCCTCGCCGAGTGCCTTCAGCTCCTCATTACGCGCTCTCGCAAGTGCGTTGACGCTTTTTCTGGTTTTGTGTTTCCTCTCTTGAGTGCCGTAGTACTGTAACTGGAGCGCCGGCGTGTTTTTCTGCCTTCAGTACCATGGAGAGAGCTATCTGTCAGAAGGTGGGGGGAGGAGGGGGGGGGGGCGATACTCCTCTCCTGAGTGGAGAGATGGGGAGCAGGGTAGGAGGAGCCAATTGGGTTGCCAGGGCGTGACCTCATTAGACTCAACCTCCTCTTCCCCCGGCAACCACCCCCCCATTCCCTCCCCCCCTACTCCTTTACAGCTCGTAAACAACACCGATACACAAAAATACTTTGCTGCGAATGTACCATGTTGCTCTCAAGTGCATTTGTTACATTCACAGCAGCCAAAACAAAAAACAGACCCCCCAAACAAAAGATACACATTTGGTTTTGCATGCACACGCTGGCATCCTGGCGTAGCCTTAAAATATGTTTGCATATGCAAACAAAGTGAGACGTGCAAATGAGAGGCTTGTTCCCGCCGGCCTAGAATGTGAACAGGATTAAAGCAGGCGAAGAGTTGAACCTGAGTTGCATGAACTGTCTAGAACCTGCAGCAGCAGTCTGTCTGGGGGACCCATTTTGGGGGGAGGGGGCGGGTGTTAGTACAACATGTTTGATTGTTTATGTGGTGGGAATGCCTGCTATACATGATGCACAAGTGTGGTGGTGGTGGTGGTGGTGGGTTGGGGTTAAGCAGTCCGGGGTGGGGTGCGGGGGGTGGGGGGGCTTTGCTCGGACGGATTAACACAGTGGACACAAAAGGATTAGGCAGAGATCTGTTGTTTTCATCAACCCTTCCCTCCATTTCTCTTAACCTGGCCCCTTCACTTTCCCGCTATCTGTCTGAAGGGACTGCAGTGGAAACGTCTAAAAGGAAAAAAATAATAATAATTCAACAAATTACCATCAATTTGCAACGAACGGTAAGGGGCTGTAAAGGAAAATGTTCTTTTACTTTATTAAATAGATTAAATTGGAGACTGGGAAAAAATACTGTAAAAATGTAAAGTATTTACTGTGAAATCAAAGAAATAAGCATAAATTTGAAAAGAAAATACAGGAATTGCATGGCTGTAGTCATGTCCACCTTTATCGAGTCCAAGTCAAGCCTGAGTCGCAAAGGTCCAAGTCGAGTCCTTGTCACAAATGTCCGAGTCCAAGTTGAGTCCAAGTCACAAAGGTCCGAGACAAAGTTGAGTTTGAGTCACAAATGTCTGAGTCCAAGCCGAGTTTCAGTCTGAAAAGTCAGAGTCCAAGTCGAGTTTCAGTCTGAAAAGTCAGAGTCCAAGTCGAGTTTCAGTCTGAAAAGTCAGAGTCCAAGTCGAGTTTCAGTCTGAAAAGTCAGAGTCCAAGTCGAGTTTCAGTCTGAAAAGTCAGAGTCCAAGTCGAGTCAGAGTTACAAATGTCTGAGTCCAAGTCGAGTCAGAGTTACAAATGTCTGAGTCCAAGTCGAGTTTCAGTCTGAAAAGTCAGAGTCCAAGTGGAGTCAGAGTTACAAATGTTTGAGTCCAAGTCGAGTTTCAGTCTGAAAAGTCAGAGTCCAAGTCGAGTTTCAGTCTGAAAAGTCAGAGTCCAAGTCGAGTCAGAGTTACAAAGGTCTGAGACCAAGTCGAGTCTGAAAAGTCCAAGTCGAGTCCGAGTCACAAATGTCTGAGACCAAGTTGAGTTTGAGTCACTAAGGTCTGAGACCAAGTTGAGTCCGAGTCACAAAGGTCTGAAACCAAGTTAGGTTTGAGCCACAAAGGTCCGAGTCTAAGTTGAGTCAGTCGCAAAGGTCTGAGTCCAAGTCGAGTCCGAGTCACAAAGGTCTGAGACCAAGTTGAGTCCGAGTCACAAAGGTCTGAGACCAAGTTGAGTTTGAGTCACAAAGGTCCGAGTCTAAGTTGAGTCAGTCACAAAGGTCTGAGACCAAGTCGAGTTCGAGTCACAAAGGTCTTAGACTAAGTCGAGTCCGGGTCACAAAGGTCTGAGACCAAGTTGAGTTTGAGTCACAAAGGTCCGAGTCTAAGTTGAGTCAGTCACAAAGGTCCGAGTCTAAGTTGAGTCAGTCACAAAGGTCTGAGTCTAAGTTGAGTCAGTCGCAAAGGTCTGAGTCTAAGTTGAGTCGGTCGCAAAGGTCTGAGTCCAAGTGGAGTCCGAGTCACAAAGGTGTCTTAGACCAAGTCGAGTTTGAGTCACAAAGGTCCGAGTCCAAGTCGAGTTTGAGTCACAAAGGTCCGAGTCCAAGTAGAGTCCGGGTCACAAAGGTCCGAGTCAAAGTTGAATCAGTCACAAAAGTCTGAATCCAAGTCGAGTTTTAGACACAAAGGTCCGAGACCAAGTCTAGTTTGAGTTACGAAGGTCTGAATCCAAGTCGAGTCTGAGTCAGAAAGGTCCGAGTCCAAGTTGAGTCAGTCACAAAAGTCTGAGTCCAAGTGAAAGTCCAGACGAGATTAACAGTAAGCATTAAGACAGAAACATACTATTTTCACGACCACAAAATTAGAGAAATTTAATTTTGAAACCGGAAACTGTTATTTCCAATCCCTAATATAAATATAAAAACATTAGGGATGTGCTCATAAAATCAATTTGGGAATATGTCGTTGTGGGGCTCTTTACAATACATGTATCGATACGGCGGCGTCAAAATCAATATTGCACAATCATTCATACATTTTCCTGGTGCATC
>NC_135433.1:4839170-4896670 GCF_051991255.1 Vanacampus margaritifer
CAGATATAAAATTTGTGATTAATCGTGAGTTAACTAGTGAAGTCATGCGATTAATTACTATTAAAAACTTAAATCGCCTGACGCCCCTAATTTTAAATTTTTTAATAATCTTTTCTTAAAAAAAAAAGATTATTAAAAATGAAACAGAAAATGTAAAAAAAAAAAAAAAAGATTAAAAATTGGGGGCATCAGGCGATTACAATTTGTAATTAATCGCATGACTTCACTAGTTAACTCACAATTAATCACAAATTTTATTTCTGTTCAAATGTCCAAAAAAAATCTAGGTTTTCAAACTCTTAACAAACATGAAAAAAAAAACAAGTTAAACTAATTGAATTAGTTAAAATGATTTTTTTTAAAGTCTATAGCTGTCAATGGCAGTTAAGCCAGGGGTGCTCAAGTTCGCTCCTCGAGAGCCCCTATCCGGCCTGTTTTCCATGTTTCCCTCCTGCAGCACAGCTAAAACTAATGATCAGCTAATTAGCAAGCGTTGCGGAAGCCTGGTAACGATCCTGATCATGAATCAGGTGTGTTAGTGGGGAGAAACATGGAAAACAGGCTGGATACGGGCTCTCGAGGACCGAACTTGAGTACTCCTGCTTTAAGCGATGGATGTATCAACTCGGATGGTGCAGAAACATGTAAACGGACAATATAACAATTCTCATATGTTGGCATATGTTCTTTATCGTCTGCGAAGAATGAATAATACTCCTGTTGTACTGAGAAACTGTGAGAGGAGCTTCAGATGTTTCCCTCCCCCAACACACCTAATTCAAGTAATCAGGATTATCAGGCTCCCACAAAGCTGGCTGATGATCTCATCATTTGAATTAGGTGTGTTGGAGGATGGAAACATCTCAAATGCCGGTGCCAAACTCTGGTCCTCGAGGGCCCCTACACCTGCTTCCTTAATGTGTTTCCCTCCTCCAACAAACCAGATTCAAATAATCTCTAGTAAATTATCAGGCTCCTGCAGAGATTGCAGATGAGCTGTTCATTTGAATCAGGTATGTTGGAGGAGGGGAAACAAATAAAACATGCAGGATAGAGGTTCTCAGGGATTGTAGTTTGACACCAGTGTCTGAGATATTTCCCTCCTCCAACGCGCCTGATTCAAATTACCAAGATTATTATCAGGCTCCTGCAGAGACTGTTGAGTTGATCATTTGAATCAGGTGTGTTGGAGGAGGGAAACATCTCAGACACAGGTGACAAATTCTGGTCCTTGAGGGCCCAAGACCTGCATCCTTAAGACGTTTCCCTCCTCCAACACACATGATTCAAATGATCAAGATTGTCATCAGGCTCCTGCAGAAATGGCTGATGAACTTTTCATTTGAAACCGGTGTGTTGGAGGAGGGAAACGTCTTAAGGATGCAGGATAGAGGTTCTCAAGGATCGTAATTTGACACCTTTGTGTAACTCTTTCACTGCCAGACGTTTTCAGAAACGGGTTGTCCCCACTGCCAGCCGATTTAAGCATTTTGAGTGATCTTTCAAGGTCCACAGAAAATGTTGTGTTTGGACTATGGAAACACACATACTACCAAATGAAAGATTGGACTCTTAGCTTTCATCAGAAAAAAAAGTTTATTTCTACCTTATTCCGTTCTTCAGTAATCAACAATAGAAAATGGTTACTTTCACCGAAATTCTCTCTTTTGAAACAAAAAACGGAGAAAAAGAGCTTTTTGTGAAACGATGTTATTTCATGCACTCTAGTGAATTCTACACTTCTTTTTGTCCATGAATGATGCCACAAACACCTAAATAGTGCTTTACTTCTGTAAAACACTTTCACCAACAATGAAAAAGTGTTTTTAGTTTGCAAAATATGTTTATTTCCATTCAACAGTGTAACAATTTGACAAAACAATTTCGCAAACTATTTACAAATGTGTGCAACTGTGGTACTATTTACAATTATGTGGATGTTTCAAATACAGTTTTTCCTTTTGTAACGCTCTCCTGCGTGCAAGGAGACGCCAGGACTCAGTTTACTTTCACTTTCACATTGGTCCGTTTTGCGTGCAAACGTTACACTTTCTTGACGGCCTTTTTTTCCGGGGAATAAAAAGCAAGTAGCAGACTGTACACACTTCCTCCGATGAATATGCATTGGACTCGGGGCACTCTCCGTCGTCCGATCGAACGTCCGCCTGTGCGTGCTCGGTTGCGCTCCGCGTTACGACACCGTCATAGCCGCCGCGTCAGCGGTTCCAATTTCGCCGTCAAGCTCGGATTCACCTTCATCATCGTCGTCATCAATGTACTATTTTAGCGTAGGTTGATGCCTTTCGTCTTGTAAGTGTAGAGCTGCTTGCAAACGCTCGCCATTGCCCGTTCCCTCCTCCATCTAGCTCCATCTAACGTCTTCTACTGCCGCGTCAATGCTTTCCAACCACGGAGTCACCCTCATCTTCATCATCTATGATGATCATCGTCAACAATGTGCTCTTTCAGCGATGCTTTTGGTCTTTGAAAAAAACGTCTCGGGTGTGAGCTCCTCGCGACCGGCCGCCATTTTTCCTTTGTCTTCCATTCTCATCTCCTGCTCGACGTTCTAGCTCCGCCTCTACTGACGCCCACCCGATCTTGTCAAAAGAGAGTCATCGCTGCCCTCTAGGGGCCAAAAATAGTCATTAGGCACAACAGACAGACTGGAAACTTTCACCAGACATGCGGAAGGGTTTCCTCTACCCGTTTCAAAAAAAAATCATTGGATGACGTCTTTTGACGTCATTGGCAGTGAACCGTAGGTTTTTACTTGACGTCTTTAAACGTCAGTGGCAGTGAAAGAGTTAAGATATTGCCCTCCTTAAACACACCTAATTCAAATGACCAAGATCATTATAAGGCTCCTGCAGAGATTGCTGATGAGCTGATCATTTGAATCAGGTGTGTTGGAGGGGGGTGAAATCTAAAACATGCCGGGTAGTGGCCCTCGAG
This sequence comes from Vanacampus margaritifer, assembly GCF_051991255.1. Lineage (NCBI taxonomy): Eukaryota > Metazoa > Chordata > Actinopteri > Syngnathiformes > Syngnathidae > Vanacampus > Vanacampus margaritifer. The sequence goes on from NC_135433.1 coordinate 4,842,126, forward strand.
GACGGGAGTTTGACAACTGTGTTTTAGATGCTTCCCTCCTCCAACACGCCTGATTCAAATGATCAGCAAGTTCGGCAGGATAAGGATCCTGATCATTTGAATCAGGCGTGTTGGTTTAAAAAAAAAAGTTTTTTCCTGCATTTTTCAATGCATTTGTTCACAAACTTGATAGCGGTTGCCCAAGTCGACTCTTCACTCATCTTTCGTCTTTGATGCCGATTTGACCGCAACCTTTTGCAGATGTGAGCATTCACAAGCGCACATCCGACGTCTTCCTCGAGTACTTTATCCTCCATCTGTGCAGCTTGCGGTTAATGTTCAACTTAATCACGCTTCTTGACACTAAATCATCAGCGCTTCCTCCCTCCAGAGACATCAAGACGAGGCACGCCTCCGACCGCCGCCCCTCCGCATGCACTTCCGCGCGGACGCGGAGGTGAAAATGGGAGACTGGAAAGCCTAATCTCGCCGACAGTCGGTGGAAGGCTCCAATCTTGAGGGTTTAACCCTATGTAAGCCCCTTAAATCCCCAGTTTAGACGGCCGCAACTGATGGGCTAAAGTCAGGTCACGCAGTATATGAAGACATGAGACGCAGTAGAAGACGACTGACGGAAAACTACTGACTGGCTTGAATTGACATATTTTGCTCATGGGTGGCAAAAGAGCAGCATGAGACTGAAACACAACATGAGACTTAGGTTAATATTGCGATAGTGGAATATGAGTTAAGCAGCAAAATCCCACTTTTTTTTTTCTTTTTTTTAAATCATTATCAGAAGGTGGCCATTTTGCCACTTGCTGTTGAGTGACGATGACATCAGTTTCTCAGGTCTCAGAACAACCAATCACGGGGCAGCTTCAGAAAACAGGTGAGCTGTGATTGGTCGTTGCCTGAGCCTTGAGCAACTGTGACGTCATCAATAAGAAAAATAGAAGCAAGAATGGCGTAAACATTTGGAATATGTTAAGATTGGAATGACGAGAAACGGATGAATTATGTGGAAGTAGATAGATGCCAAAAAATAGGATGAATAAAAAAAAAAAGGAATAACGTGTGAAGGCCACAAGCCTTCACACAATAATACACTGAGCCTCGAGGCGCACCCAGATCACAACCAATCACAGCTCAGCTTCAGAAAACAGGTGAGCTGTGATTGGTCGTTGCCTGAGCCCTGAGCAACTGCGATGTCAATATTCAGTCGACAGCAAGCGGCAAAATGGCCGCCCCCTGAGATGGAGAAAAACGGCGGGATTTTTCTGCTTAACTTGTATTCCACAAATATATATATATATTAATCAAAATGTCATGTTTACTGACTAGTTGAGGTCACATATAACATATAATTGTCAAGAATTGTTTAAGGTTGAATTCCCCTAAAATTGAGTTTATACTTAAAATAAGTATGCCACAAAGCTTTAGATTAATAGAATTACAATTACCTCGTTTTTCGCTGAGGTTAATATAGAAATTAAATTAAATCCGTGAAGAAGTTAACTTTATGTTTTACATTTATTATAAATATTTTAAGGCTCTAAAACCCCTCACCACACAGTTTATACACTTTTCTCATCGAGGCATTTACATTTTTTTCCACATTTCTCTCGTTTAAACATTGTCAAAGTTCAAACCATACATTTTATAAAATGGGTGCATTACTGTTAAAAAAAAAAAAAAAAACAGCATACAAAATTGCACACAAAAAAATCCAGGAAACGGTGAGGCCGCGAAAAGTGAACCGCATTATAGCGAGGGAACAAAAAAAATCCGTCCACATTGTTTTTATTACATTATTATATTTTGTGTTCATACTAGGAATTGATGAAACTTCTATTCTATGTCAAACTTCTAAAGCTAAATAAAAACATGTTCACTTTCAAATGACCTCATACTGAAATGATCTTGTTGTGAAAAAGAACCTTGTTATAATAACTGAGCAGGAAGGGCAGCTGGGAAATGGGGAGGGGGAAAAAACAACATTTGTCGCCATCTACTGGCTACTCGCGACAAACAACACATTCAATTTTCCTTTAAACTCAACAGTTAAAATATTTAATTTACAATAAATCAACAAATTATTTAATGAGATGCAAATCGATTTAACATTCTTCAAATTTCAATTTTAGGAAAAACTGTGCATCCATGTCGACTATAAAAAGTCTTCACACCCTTGTTTAAATGCTACGTTTTGATGACATGGCTCTGTCAAGGGCGATTTTAGCACCAGAGATTTAGGGGTGCCACAGAGTTTTGGTTTTTGTGTTGTTGTTGTTTTGTATTCGCTGTATTGTTCGCCTTTTTGTTTTGTTTTGGCATGTTGCACTTTTAAAATAAGCCAATGGGAAGTAACACGTTCGTGTTTTTCCCTCAAATTGACTAAATTCACAACGTGTGCGTGCGTTAGCGGGCAAGTGCCTCAATATTAAGTGTTATTAGTGATTATAGGTCGACATTTTTTACCTGCACTATTTTGAGCTTTGTGTATAATTTATGACCTCAGCTAGTTAGTATTGCAGAGTCTATGCAATGCTAACTAGCTGCTGTTGCTATTGCTAATGATAGTTTGATTTAAATGTGGTACAGAAAACACACGAATACACACAAGCAAATTAATTAGACTGGGCAAAACAGTTTTATTTTATTATTATTATTATTTTTTAATCTATGCTAACCTAGACAAAATATTCTAACCCTACATAGCGTCGCGGTCAAATCACTCCCACCTGTCATAAATGAGTCGTTCTAGTAGGCTAAATATTTTCACCAGTAGGTGGCAGCAAACTCAATACATTCTAACTTGCCTGGTGAAACTTGATGGACGTGAGCAAGTATCATTCATGCCGTTCGGTAGTCATCACACTCGATACAAACAAACAATCCTGCATTCTGACTGAACAATGTAATCTACTTCCGCGTGATCTACGACGACGTGTTTATGTACGTAAATAAACAAGAACATGCAAATGAAACAAGTAGTCGGCTTGTAGAAGACGTACGTGCACGAATGATGCGCGCACTAAAGGGTTGAGTGAGTTTTATTAGGGGCAGCTCAAGCCAAGTGGGGAGAAGGGGGGAGGGGAGGGGGTGGGGGGCGTGTGCGCGCACGGCGTGGACAGACACTGACACGCACACACCCACCAGCACTCCTCCCCGTGTCACGGAGCAGACAGCACACCTCTCCCGACCCATCATGTGAACAAAACATCAGTCTGGATCAGATGGTTAAAAACTCCTCGTCGCTTCTTTTTGGACTCCGCGCACACACTCGCACACGGCAACGCGCGTGCGCGCACGCTCTCCCTGCTGGGCTCCATCCATCCATCCAATCGTCCGTCCGTCCATCTCTCTCCAGCAGGCTGTGCCGGTCCGGTGTGACATGCGGAAATGTCCCGTGCGGGAATTGTGAAGTCCCGAGGAGCTTTTGGGATTTTGCTGGCCTTCTTCTTGGCGGCGAGCGCGCTCCAAGTGGGCGCGTACAGCTGTCATGAGGTGCGGGCCGCCTTCCAGATGAGGCAGGTCGGCCCCCTGCACAGAGTCCCCGAGGCACCTGGCACAGGTGAGACACCGACCCCTGGTCCTCCGCGCCGTGGCATGGCTCGTCAGCAAAGTTAGGCTGATCGATAGGCCGACTTAAAGGTTGACCTTTTGGAAAGTAACTACAAACAAGTGACAGCTTGGATTGTTAATTGACATTTTTTATATATATTTTTAAATTTATTTTGCTACCATGCTACAACAAATTTAAAATGCTGTCGGTTAACATATACAAAGTAGTCTGCCCATGATCTATCTATCTATCTATCTATCTAGCTAGCTAGCTAGCTAGCTAGCTATCTCCATAGAAAGGAAAGTTTAGTTCAAAAGGTAGAAAATGATTTTGTTTAATAAAAAAAAATAAATTAAAGTGCCATCTTGTAAAATTGACATTGATTTACAATTTAAATGTAAAAAGAAAATGTGCCACTTTTTCATTGACGTTCTTTTAAATTCAATCAAATACTTGATAAATAAAGTACAAATGTTATTTATTTAACCTTCATTTAGCCTGACAAACAAATTAAGGACAGCATTCGTATTTACAACTGTGGCCTGAAAGTGGGAACGCTAAATGTTTTAATAATTTTTAAAAAAGTGTGTGGTGTAACATTCAGTAAAAAAAATTCAGTAGTGTGAAATATTGTAACATTCAACTGTACTATTTGCATTTTAACGTAAAATACTATGTGATATTTTTTCAATTAACTACTTTTGCATTATACCCCCCGAAAAAACTATATTAAAAATAAAAATAAATAAACACATGCTGCAACATGCAACTTAATGTTTTGTTAAAAAAAAAAAGTAATATCTTGTAACACTCAAATGTATTTCTAATTTAAGATAACAAAAACAAGTCTACACATGTCATGTCATAGAAAGTAGTGGTACATCCCCGATGACTTGTATACAGGCAGCGTGGTTTCAGTTGCTACTCAGTGACGGTGTGAATGCGCGTGTGAATGCGCGTTTGTCTCTGTATGTGTGCTGCAATTGACTGGATGGTGCTGGCGTGTATTGTGCCGTCCACCCCAAGTCAGCTGGGATTGTCTCCAGTGACCTCAAATCATCTTTCCTCATTGAAAAGAGTGGAAATGCGATTCCAACCCCCCCCCACACACACACACACAAAAAAAACATGTTAATAGAAGAATAATAGGATGAAATAGTGTAAAGACTTAAACTGTTCGAGCATCGTGATTTAATCTGCTCTTTCTGGTTTGCTTGCTTTTGCCACCGGGGGCACTATAATAGTCATGTAGGCAAAAAAACATAAGAACATTAAGTACCGTAGAATGTTGTTTCGTCCCGTTTTAAAGGAGAAGTGTTTTGTTACGTTGACAATAATATGTTACATGTGACCTCTCGAGTCTAAACATGGCATTCTGATTAATATAACATTTGTGGAATATGAGTTATGCAGCAAAATCAGCCGTTTTTACCCATCTCAGGGGGCGGCCATTTTGCCACTTGCTGTCGACTGAATATTGACATCGCAGTTGCTCAGGCAACGACCAATCACAGCTCACCTGTTTTCTGAAGCTGAGCTGTGATTGGTTGTGATCTGGGTGCACCTCGAGGCTCAGTGTATTATTGTGTGAAGGCCACAAGCCTTCACACGTTTTTCCTTTTTTTTTTTTTATTCATCCTATTTTTTGGCATCTATCTACTTCCACATAATTCATCCGTTTCTCGTCATTCCAATCTTAACATATTCCAAATGTTTACGCCATTCTTGCTTCTATTTTTCTTATTCCAAATATTCACGCCTTACCCACAATTCTCAATTTCGTACCCTAATTCTCCCCATTCATTCTTAATGGCAGATTCAACATTACACATTTACATCATTTCAAAGTGATATTCAAATCATTTAACTCTTTCATTTCACTTTCGGGATGATTATTAGTCCCTCCCCTACTTAATTCTTCAAACCTTACCCCCTTCTGCTTTTTCCACTACAATTTCTACACATATTCACCTCATTGTATATCATTCCATGTCACTTATTATACTTCACATCATTCAATATCATTTCAGATCATTCTTGTTTTTCATTCACCTTCACATCGTCTAGTTTGGTCAACTTTATTTTGAAGTTCGCTTTAGCTAGCTGTCCGCGAGCGAGCTACGGGTTGGAGAAGCCTGCTCTAGAAGCTTATAAACATAACAGTCACTGTTTTCGCTGTCGCGTTCCTACATATGCGACATAGAGATATTTTTATTCTCCTCACTTTTTTTTGCCGTGTAACAACTCCCCACATGATACTTCCGATTTACACGGTTCAAATATAAACTTGCTTCAAAAAATCATTCAATTTCACATTACTTGTTACAGTATTTGCACAATTCAATGTTAAATATCAACTTTTACCCAGTCATTTTCAATGGGACAGACATTGACATTTTTCCAAGACCCGCTTTCCACACCCGCTTCCATACATACAACTTATCATCATTAGTTGTGCAGTCGGTAAAGTGCATTGTCCAGTAACCAGGAGGTCATGGGTTCGAATGCCAGGTTCGAATGCCACCTTCGACTGTACATTGCAAACATATCTATGGCCAATATGCTAAGTGATATACATGTATGCCAACTAATTTCCGTGGTTAGAGCAATTGCCTTCCACCACGGAGTACCTGGGTTCAAACCCCGCTTGGAGCACATTTGAGTCCTTCATAAGCACATTCGCGTTCAAATCTTAGCATTCATCTTTTCAGCATTCCCACCCAATTTCTGCAGAAATTGCACTTTGTCTAGTTGGCATCTGATGTTCTTTTTGTCAGATTACGTCAGGTTGTCGGACCTCTTAACACATGTTCCGTTGACGAGGGTTCCGTCGCTACCATCTTTTGCACGACTTTATTTTTTTTCTTTTCTGGAGAGCTCAGTATTGTTCATTCGGTAATTTTACCGATTTGACATGTCATCATCATTGCTCTCCTTTTTTTCAGGGATGTGATTTTTCCGCTAATTCGCGGAATTCCGCTTTTTTTATCCCCCCCCCCCCCAATTTTTTTTTATTTTTTTTATTTATTTATTTATTTTTTTTTAGTAGTTCATTGTGTATGCACATGACTCCGACAGATAACATCTTCTGCTATAACAAAGACATTTGTGGTATGTTCTAATATGAGTTACTTTTCATTTGGTCATGATACAATTATTTGTTCATGAAATTTGAACTCTTCAACATTATTTATGTGTTAACTTAGTAATCACATGAGTTAGATATGATGATATTCTCAGTGATAGTTTTTAAAAGCAAAGGCAGTCCAATGTTTTTGAATGTGACTGATTTTGAGTTGACTAAAACTGCCATTTTATATGGGATAGTTCAATATACATTGAAAATTTATGCTGTTGTTTTGTCTATTTCTTTGTCATGTGAGTGCATTGAAAGTACTTAAAAACACGGAAAACCCTGGACCTAGCTGGGTGCCAGCGGCCCCCAGACCCCCGGCTAAATTTTCAGATAATTTCACTTTGGTCAAATCACATCCCTGTTTTTTTCTAAAATTATTATTATTATTTTTTTCTTTTTCTTTTTTTTTTGCACGACTGTTGATGCTTGGCAGTTTTGCCCTTTCAATGTGCGGATGCCATCTTTGAAGCGAAGCGGGCTAAACATCCCACCCTTTCTGGGTATGAGGGCTCGACATCGGAGCGGAGCAATGGATAGCCGCGTGCAAAGCGCGTCGGAACCATCTGATATTTGTTTGTTAAGCTGTTTGTTGTCGCTACTAGCAACAAGAGGGATGAGCGTTGCGTTTACAAGCAGTAGTTGCGCGTTCGCAGACAGCAGACGGAAGGAGGAGCTTTGGTCTTCGGAGAATGCCGGCGGTCCGAATGGAGCTTAGCATGACAAGCTAAAGCAGCGTGCGATGCATTTGTAACGCCTTTAAGGTAAATGGTTTGTCGCCGCAGCTGCTTCACAGAATTCCACGTCAATTCGAACCCAGGCAAATACTGGTACACCGTGGCGGGAATTGCAAGGAGGAGTTTGTCAGCTGAGGAAGCAAAAATGACATTTGGATTAAAACATGTTTGTCTTATTTCTTCTTAATTTTTCCTTTACCACACTGAGCAAGTCATTCATTTTCTGGACCTTTTATCTCGTTCACTATTCAAACTTTTTTCCCACAGTCTGAAAATGCATTGAATTCATGAATGCAAAAACAAGGCGAGGCAACTTTATTTATACAGCACATAAACACAACAAGATATTTAAGTACATTTGCATGCAAAACATTTAAAGCAAAAGAATAAAATAAAAGGTCGATTTTTGAAATGACTAAAAGACCTTAGAGTGAAATTTATTTTCAAAATGCTTAAAAAGTCAACCTTAAACATTTCTTGACTATAATATATCATATGTGACCTTGTTAGTCTAAACATGCCATTCTGATTATTATTACATTTGTGGAATATTAATTTTATAAAGCAAAATCCAGCCTTTTTTATCCACCTCAGGGGGCGGCCATTTTGCTCAGGGCTCAGGCAACAAAGCAATCAGATCTCACCTGTTTTCTAAAGCTGAGCTGTGATTGGTTGTTACCTGAGACCTGAGCAACATTGATGTCATCTTCAGTCAACAGCAAGCGGCAAAATGGCCGCCCACTGAGATAGATAAAAATGGCTGGATTTTGCTGCTTAACTAGAACATATTATTTTCCCCCCAAAAATGTTTTTGGGTTGACTTCCCCTTTAATCAATAAGGGGGGGGGGGCAACGTTTTTAACCTGGATAAGCATTTATACTTGGACTGACTTCACTTCCAGTGGCAACTTATTCCATTTACGTGCAGCATAATAGCTGAATGCTGCTTCACCATGTTTGCTTTTGAAACCTGTTCTCCACTTACAGACCCAAGTCTGCAGACCACAGAGCCCTACTGGGTTTGTATTCAATTACCCCATAGAAGGGTACATGCATGCTCTATAGAGTTTAAATTTGGAGAATGACTTGACCATCCTAAAGCTTTCAACGTTTGTCCCTGATAAGCTCGGTGTGTGTTTGGGATCATTATCTCGCTGATGAGCGGTCTCGCAGTCAGTTTGCTGCCAATCATGTCAGTCAGAAATGAAGATTAACGGGCCCATCCCGGCAGAAGTTTTAAAATCAATATCAGAAGGCGGCCATTTTGCCGCGTGTCAAGTGAAAATCACATCAATATTGCTCAGGTCTCGGGTAACAACTGATCACAGATCAGCTTCAGGGAAAAAAGGTGAGCTCTGATTGGTTGATGCTTTTGCACTGAGCAACTGTGATGTCATCTTCAGTCGACAGCAAGTGGCAAAATGGCCGCCCCCTGGGATGGATAAAAACGGCTGGATTTGGCTTCATAATTCATATTCCACAAATGTAATGTTAATCAAAATGGCATGTTTACACTAATGAGGTCACGCATAACTTATTATTGTCAAGAAATGTTTAAAGTTGACTTCCACTTTAACTCATTTGCTCCCAAAAACATATAAAAACGTTATTTTTTAAAATAATGTCTTGGTCCCCAAAACGTATAATTATTATGAGTTTTTTGTTTGAGCCCTACAGAAAGCTTTGATGCAGCCTCTGAACTGAAAAGAATGGCTGAAGCAATGGTAGTTAGTACAAAAACGGCCAGCAGGTAGCTGCAGAGTATAAGAGATTAACCAGGGGCCATGTTGAAAAAAAAAGCTCATTACTCACATTTCTAAATAGATTTGTGAATATTGATGAAACTTAGCTATATTCTAATGCAAATTGCTGTAAAACGGAAAAAGATTCAAATATACTTTTTTTGCCTGATGAAAGAAGAAACTTAAATTTTTCTTTTGGCAGGTTCCATGTTTTTATAGCAATAGAACATAATATTCTGCGGGCCTTGCAAAATCCAATAAAACAGCCGGGCGCGAAGGGGGTTGCTTCAGTGAAAATGTCTGCGAGTAAATACGTTAAGTGGTCGTCAGTGCGCCCTCCAGTGGGCACAATTAGCAACAACAGTTAATGTAAGTGGAAAAACTGCAGTTTGTCTTGTGTCCTTACGAGCCGGATTGGACCCCCTAAGGCTCGATTCTGGCCCGCACTCCTTATGTTATTAATGCTAGCCAACCAATGGCCCGCCTTGACCCTCATTGTGATATCTCAAAAGAAGCCTAAAAATAATTTCTTATGTTTTCAAGCTTCTAAGGTTTCTGTTATGGCCTCCCGAGTTCCAGCTGATCAAACAGCGCTCTACTTTTTTTTTTTTTTTTTATGAGTACATTTTGGGGCTTCTTGTTTTGCTTTTTATTTACACTCGCCTTTCGAGTCGGTTGTTTTGGGTCAGGCGCGATCATGCCTTCAAAGTGCTTACCAGCGGTGGGGATGTTTGAGTGGGAGATTTGCTGTGTGTGTTTGTGTGTACAAAGTTGTGCTACGCCGCGTCACTTTGACGGATCGAATGCCAACAAAAGCAACGCTGGAAATTTGAAGTGGCAAAACTTCAGCTCCTTTCACAGTGTGATGTTTGTGCCGGGTTACAGTGCCGCGTTTCATTCATGTGCGGTGAACACATTTTTCATCAAATGTGCCAAAAGGAGTGTGGTAACGCGGAACATCAAAAACTGCTAACTGGAAATGGTTATGTTAAAAAACAAAACAAAAAAAAGAACTTTGAAGGTGTGTATGTTGTGTTGTGTCTGCTCGTAGAATGTTTAAATCACGCAGCAGGGTGACATTTTGTGTCAGATAACTAGTGGCTACTGGCAGCACTACAAGCAAGTCTTGTCCAGTTATCAGAAGCTAATGCTATTAGCTAATGCTAAGCTAAAGCTGTACATCCTACAAAAGACAATACAGCTCTGCTTAGCTTTTAGGTTTGACACGGATGATGTAGTCTGATTATGGCTTGAAAGTGGTGAATCTTGGTCCAACCTAGCTGCCAGGTCATGGCCGTAGATATACGCCCCCTTTAACTTATTTACTGCCATTGACGGCTATAGACGTCAAAAATTCATTTGAACTATTTCTATTAGTTTCACATTTTTTTCCACTTTTGTTAACAAGAGTATGAAAACCTAGAAAAAAATGCATTGTACATTTAGAACAGATATAAAATGTGTGATTAATCTTGAGTTAACTAGTGAAGTCATGTGATTAATTACAATTTAAAAAAAAAAATAATCGCCTGATGCTCCCTAATAAAAAAAAGAATGGGAAAGATTATTAAAAATTAGGGGCGTCAGACGATTCGATTTTTTTATTGTAATTAATCACATGACTTCAATAGTTAACTCCCGATTAATCACAAATTCTATATCCATTCTGAATGTACAATAAACTAATTCTAAAAAATGTGAAACTAATAGAAATAGTTCAAATTGATTTTTGACGTCTATAGCCGTCAAGGGCAGTGAATGAGTTAATGAATATTAAAATTAGAGGTGTCAGGCAATTAAAATGTTTAAAACAAATTAATCGCAGGACTTCAATAGTTAACTCACGATTGATCGCAAATTTTATATCGGTTCTAAATGTGCAATAAAATATTTTTTTCTAGTTTCATACTCTTAACATACAAATGGAAATTAATGTTAAACCAATAGAAATATAATATAATATATCTTCTAGTCATTGATACATAATTCATAAAATTTAGTTAAAATTAAAAAGGTGTACTGTACTTTAAAAAATGAATGTGGTAATGATTTGAACTGATTTTGCATTTGTAAAACACTTTAATGCAAAATAAAAATGCATCCAATTATTTGATTGATTGAATAATATATTCTAAAAAAATTTGTAGCATACATACATTAATTAGTGCGTCGTTTTAAAATTGCACATCTGTATCTTCAATAAACGATCACCATTAATTGTGCTTCATTCAAGTGACTTTAACTTTAGCAAGAATCCTAAGTGAGCCAGAAAACAGGAATATAAAATTACAAATTGCATGGTCGTTAAAAAAAAAATAACAACAAAGAAACATGGTCATTTTTTATTTATTTAAAAAAAAAAAAAAACCTTGGTAATTTTTTTATAAAAAAAAAAACTTTCCACACATGGTCTTTTTTTGATTAAAAAAAAAAAACTTGCTATAAATGGTCACCTTTTAGCATAATAAAAGAGTTATTATACATGATCATTTTTATATAAAAAAAAACCGTGTGCCTTTTTTAAATAAAAAAAATCTTTAATATACATGGTCTTTTTTATTTTATTTTTATTAAAAATAAATAAATAAATAAACAAACCACTACCTTAGCCATGGTCATTTTTTATGGAAAAAAAAACTTTCCATAAATGGTCATTCTTTTATTTAAAAAAAAAAAAAAAAAACTTACTATACATGGTCTTTTTTTTTTTTGCATAATAAAAGCCTTATTATACATGATCACTTTTTTATTAAAAAACAAACAATACCTTGGTCATTTTTTTTTTAAATAAAAAAAATCCTTATTATACGTAGTCATTTTTTTAAATGCTAAATGCCTTGCTACATGGTAAATGTTTTTAATAGAAAAAAAACTTACTATACATGGTCGTTTTAATAAAAGCTTTATTACTATTCATGATCATTTACAAAAAAAATAATAAAATAATCAACCTTGCTATTGCTTTTTTTGGTTTTGGTTTTTAAGGGGGGGAAAAACCCACCTGACTCAGGGAATTTGAGACGGTCAGTTGTCATTGCCACACTGCTAATTTGCCCTCTTTGGGGGGGGGGGGGCCCTGCCGGCTAAGGGGCCCCAAGCAATTGCCTGCCTCGCTTAATGGCAAGCTACACCTCTGATGCTTAGGTACATTCTATAGTTTTATGGTCCTGGTATACGTTTTCACTTTTTGTTGAAATGTATTTGGTTAAATTGATTTCCTTTTAACGGTTAACAAGCCAATAGTTTGACGTTTGCTTTTCAAATTTGTTTCTCAATCAAACTGAGGATCAGGCCTAAGACTATGCCTGGCGTGAATTGCTTATGCTGAGATTTTCAAGAGTTCGATGCTTGTGTGCCGTGACCCGCCGCCAAACACCACATAGCGAGATTAGGTCATAAAGCCTCTTGGAAGGCGGACGCTCAGCAGCGGTTCAACGCTCAACTTGGCTTCTTGGGTGACATCCTCAGACACCGGCAACGTATTTTACAGCTCATTTAAGAACACCCTCTTTGAGCACGGCTTATCAGATGATGTGAAAACACGTCTTTTGATTCTTTCCCTGACTGCCGTCCGCAAATTGACAGCGGGAAATCATGCAAATCGGGTCATGTGTTAATAGCACGGGAATGGGAAGGTTGTGCGTTATCACGTGTCGCCACATCCTTAACCAGTTAGAACATCAAAAGTTTTGGCAAGCCCTCTAAACTCAACATGGCCTTTGATTGGCTGGAGATTCTTTTAACTTCGCCTTTTTTTTTTTTTTTTTGCTGAGAGAGAAAACACATGGAGGACACGCTCGTCCTACTCCACGTAGACAGAAGTTGTTGCGCGTCTGTGTTTTCCCAAGATCCTCAAATGCAACATTCCCAGCAGAGCTTGCTTGTAATGACAATCAATCCCTAACTCATTCGCTGCCATTGACGGCTATAGACGTCAAAAATTCATTTGAACTATTTCTATTATTTTCACATTTTTTCCCAAGATTATGAAAACCTAGAATTTTTTAACTGTACATTAAGAATAGATGTAAAATTTGTGATTAATCATGAGTTAATTAGTGAAGTCATGCGATTAATTTCAATTACAAATTTTAATCGTTATTACAATTACATTTTTGTTAACAAGAGTATGAAAGCCTAGAATGTTTTTTGTGCACATTTAGAACAGATATAAAATTTGTGATTAATCGTGAGTTAACTAGTGAAGTCATGCGATTAATTAGGATTACAAATTTTAATAGCCTGATGCCTCTAATTTTTAATAATCTTTTCTTTTTTTTATCTAATTGCATCAGGAGATTAACATGTGATTTAATTGTAATTAATCACATGACTTAAATAGTTCTAGGTTTTCATACGCTGTGGTTAATATGGAAATAAGTCTACTTCAAATCACATTTAACTCATTCACTGCCATCGACGGCTATCGACGTCAAGAATTCATTTGAACTATTTCTATTAGTTTAACAATTTTCCCACTTTTGTTAACAAGAGTATGAATATTAAAAATGTTTTTTATTGTATTAGAACAATATAAAATTTGTGATTAATCGTGAGTTAACTAATGCAGTCGTGCGATTAATTACGATAAAAAATTGTAATCGCCTAATTTTGATAATGTTTTCTTAAAAAAAAACAACTTATAATTATTATTATTATTATTTTTTTAAAGATTATTAAAAATTAGAGGCATCAGGCGATTAAAATTTGTAATCCTAATTAATCGCATGACTTCACTAGTTAACTCACGATTAATCACAAATTTTATATCTGTGCTAAATGTACACAAAAACATTCTAGGCTTTCATACTCTTGTTAACAAAAATGTTTAAAAAAAAATGTTGAACTAATAGAAATAGTTCAAATGAATTTTTGACGTCTATTGCCTGTCAATGGCAGTGAATGAGTTCAAATCAACCCCAAAGGCTCATGTATTATAATGGTGCCGAAGACTAAAACAAAGGACATTTTTGCTATAATAATTGTTAGTTTTAGTTAGTTTTGTAAACATAAAAAAAAAAAGTTAGTGTTCGTTTTTTATTAGGCATTTTCGTTTTTATTTTATTTCATGAAATAAATCGTTTTTCTCTGAGTCTGTCTCTCGTTGACATCCCTGATTGGATTTCAGTCTATAGTCATGGCGTGTATCTTTTGATAATAGTTAATAGTTCAACCGCATTCTTTGCCAGGGTTTCAAAACCTCTGAAGTCATCCCGCTTGAACCGCGTGCGTATCTATCAGCCCCTCAACCTCCCGCTTTGCCCTCCTGGCGCTCTCTGTTTCGAACCCCCTCGTCTTTGCCACGTCTTTGTACCACGCGCCAGACCCCGACAGGTCTCTCACGGGCAAAACACCAGCGGCTTTTAACGCCGTCCAAAAAACGCAGGTATGCCGCAAAGGCTCCTTTGAGGTGCGTGTTTGCATTTGGCACACGGTCCAGCCCAAGCCCCGCCCACCTGTAAAAGCAAGCGTATCCTGTATGCTTACTGGATCAGACAAGTTAAAAGGCGAGCAGTTTCCTGAGGCCGAAGAACCCTTAATTGCTTGTTTTCTTACAATGTTTGTCTTGTTCTCATGTCAAATATCAAAATAACAGTGTCAGGAAACCTTAACCCGCTCCTTGATCTGCGGGTCACCGGATTAAAGTGATGTGGCCTGCATGCCGTTTTTTAATTGCTTGAAAAAACTGCCCTCTCAGCAGTATTGGACTCGGCTACCGTGACGTGGCGTATTATAGTCGCGACTTTGTGCGCCGAAGGGCACTGAGCTGTCGCTGTTGGGGATTGTTACTAACAAGGCAAGACCCCCGAGCCCCAGCTTTTAATATGGTCAATTACTCCGGAGGCATTTGTCACCTGAGGATGATTAAGGGAATTAGGATTGAGAGTCGAGATTTAAGCGTGTGAACGGTTTAGCCGGGCAGAATCAATTCAGTGGCCACAAATTACAAGGAAGCTGTAGATTGCACTTCCGTCTGTCTAGGACCCCCCGTCTCCCCCCCCCCCCCACCCAAGTTGCCCCGTTTTAGGAAAAGCTAAGCACACCCTTGTTTTTACAATGAAATGTAATTGTGTTATTTTGCTTTGGATTTGCTTTACAGCGCTTCATAAATCATGTTGGTAGTGGTCATTAATATTGTTGATTTTACCAAGCCCATCTATGATGAGGATCACATTCTTAAAATAATGGCCTAAGTCATATTGGGACAAAAAATATATATTTCTTGCCTTTAACATCTCCTCAAGATACTGGCTACTTTCTTTGTTAAAAACATCATTCACTTCTAGTCCTGAAATGAAATTATTAATACATAGTTTTTCCTGTTTACTGAAAAAAAAAAACGGGAAAAAAAATGTGGATAATTATTTTAAGAGGATCACTATATATATATATATATATATATATATATATATATATATATATATATATATATATATACAACTCTGCCAAGATAATTTCTTGATGAAGTCATTCATGTTAGAAGTTCCATTTTAGCAACAAATGTTCACCAGATGCTTCAAAATTTCCTTGCAACAAGAAGAGATGTTAAAACTGTTGGCAAATGTCTGGCGAATGTTGATTTCTTGTCAGGGTGCGTTCAAAGTCGGAAACGTTCGCTAGATGGTTCAAAATTTCCTTGTGACAAGAACAAATGTTAAAACTGTTGCCGCAAATGTTCGCTAAATTGTTCAAAATTTTCTTGCAACAAGAACAAACGTTAAAATTGTTGGCAAATGTCTGGCGAATGTTGATTTCTTGGTCAGGATTTGTTCAAAGTCGCAAACGTTTACCAGATTGTTCAAAATGTCCTTGCGACAAGAACAAATGTTAAAACTGTTGCCGCAAATGTTCGCTAAATTGTTCAAAATTTTCTTGCAACAAGAACAAACGTTAAAATTGTTGGCAAATGTCTGGCGAATGTTGATTTCTTGTCAAGGATACGTTCAAGGTCGCAAACGTTTGCCAGATTGTTCAAAATTTCCTTGTGACAAGAAAAGACGTTAAAACTCTTGTTGGAGACGTTCGCTAGATTGTTTAAAATTTCTTTGTGACAAGAACAAATGTTAAAACTGTTGGCAAACGTCTGGCGAATGTTGATTCCTTGTCAGGATTCATTCAAGGTCGCAAACGTTCGGCAGATTGTTCAAAATGTCCTTGTGACTAGAAAAGCCGTTAAAACTGTTGCCGCAAATGTTCGTCAGATTGTTAAAAAAAATAATCCTATTATAATAATTTAATTAATAGAATTTTATTATTATTATAATTAATAATAAAATAAAATTATAATTTTCTTGAGACAAGACCAAACGTTAAAACTGTTGGCAAACGTCTGGCGAATGTTGATTTATTGTCAGGATACGTTCAAGGTCACAAACGTTTGCCAGATTGTTCAAAATTTCCTTGTGAAAAAAACAAATGTTCAAACTGTTGGCAAACGTCTGGCGAATGTTGATTTCTTGTCAGGATGCGTTCAAGGTCGCAAACGTATCCCAGATTGTTCAAAATGTCCTTGCGACAAGAAAAGCTGTTAAAACTGCTGCCGCAAATGTTCGCCAGATTGTTAAAAAAAAAATCCTATTATAATAATTACATTTATATAATTTTATTATTATTATAATTAATAATAAAATAAAATAATAATTTTCTTGAGACAAGACCAAACGTTAAAACTGTTGGCAAACGTCTGGCGAATGTTGATTTCTTGTCAGGATACGTTCAAGGTTACAAACGTTCGGCAGATTGTTCAAAATGTCCTTGCGGCAAGAAAAGCCGTTAAAACTGCTGCCGCAAATGTTCGCCAGATTGTTAATAATTTCCTTGCGACAAGAAGAAACGTTAAACCTGCTGCCAAATGTCTGGCAAACGCATCCATTTTCTTAACCGCTTGTCCTCACAAGGGTCGCAGGGGGTTGCTGGAGCCTATCCCAGCTGGCTTCGGTACACCCTGAACTGGTTGCCAGCCAATCGCAGTCCAAAAATATCCCATAATGCAATACAATGTTAATGGTTTCTCTTGCTGTGAGGAAAGTTTGAGCACTCTCACAAACGTTTGTGACCTTGAATGAACCCTGTGGAGAAATCAACATTCGCTACCTTCGCAAACACTCACAAACGTTCGCCTCTCAGTGGGATACGGGCCTAACACTTTGAGCTTGCTTGAGCAAGTTTGCAGATTTTTTTTTTTTTTTGCCAAATTATGTCATCCATACGGCGTATACTGACGTTAAAGAATTCCACCTGCTATCTCAAGACAACCCATTACATTTTGAGATCTAGCAGAAATCCAACCCAATAGCCGGTTGATTGCCGAGGCCTTTAATCAGATGCTATAACTCTGCCAAACTGTCGGATAAATTACAGCTGATCTGCTTCTTGAATTCGGCTTACCGAATTGCCGCTGAACTCCCGCCAAAGCTGCACGGCGGCCATCTGACTTCAGTTTGGAGAGCGCCGCCACTCTCAAAGGTTATTTGGTCGACTTTTCACCAAGAGTGTTTGAAGAATATTTTCGTTTACCCCCACAGTTCTGTTTGCTATGTAAAAACGTTCCACAGATTCCAAAGACTCCGCGGTTGCTAAAGTACTACAAACACACGTGGCGTGGTTGCTAATGATACCCCCCCCACACAAAAAAAAAATGAAGCAGGTATATTTGTGACACGGTCAGACGGTACCGACCGCTGCGGCGGCTTTGAGAGCCAAAGTCTTTCCGCGTATCGCTTACTCCATCCAGATACTCGCAAGGGACAGCGAGGTCGGCCCGGATTACACCGAGAGTCCCCTGCAGATTGATTTCATATCAGAGAGATAACACGCTAACACCAAGGAAAATGAGAGCCAGATTACGCACGATGAGCTCACGATGGGCATGTAAGCGAAAGAAGCAGTAAATTATATGTATTCATTGCTTTGCGGCGTCGGGTTCGCAGTCAGTCAGGAGTTGGTTACGGTGTCATCGACTTGACAGAGATATCGCGGTGTGTCAACTGCAGTGCATCCCATAATCAATATGTTGTCCCAATGCTGGCACTTTGTAATGCTTGTCAAGCCAAAACTGGAAAAAAAAAAAGAAAGTGTTTTGGGTCGTTGTCTTGTTGCAGGATAAAGTTTCTCCCAATTATTTTTTATTTTTTATTTTTTATTTTTTATTTTTTATTTTTTATTTTTTATTTTTTATTTTTTATTTTCATTTTTATTTTTTCCTGGAGGAAAAAATAAAAAATGTTTTTTACAAAATGGTTTTGTCAACTTCACAATTCTTACTGCGGCCATCCCTTACCAAAAAGTAGTATACTTTAAGTACATAATATAGAGTATACAAGTATACCAAAGTATATTTTTTGAGTGTACTTATTCTGGTACTAAAAGTAAACCTTAAGTAAACTCCTTGGGACTAAATTGGAACATTTTAGTACACTTAAAAGTAATATGATAAAGTATATTAATAAGAATACTTAAGCATACTTTCAAGTATACTTTATAGTATATTTAAGTACACTATTTAGTTTACTTGAAAGTAGGGGTGTTAAAAAAATATAGCTTCTGCAATATATCGCGATATTACAGCGCACAATTCTCGTATCGATTCATATGCAGCCGAATCGATTTTTAAAGATCAATTTTTGATGGAAATATTCAACAAAATGTCTTACTTGGGGTTAGGATTCACACTTAAAGCATGTAAAAATGTTATATTAATGGAACATTAAGCCTTAATATTTTCTTTCAGTACTGTTGAAACATGAAACTGATTCCAACCTGTTTGTTAAATACAGTCGCTCACAGTTATAAGCCTGAAGTACATTTTCATACAACTCTTACAGTGTACATGTACAAGTTTACTGATGAGTATTTTCTAAATTTTAGTTTTTAAAAAATCGCAATAAGTGACTTATCGATTCATTAGATTAAGATTAATCGGTATCGAATCGAATCGCAAGGTACTAGGCAATTCACACCCCTACTTGAAAGTCTACTTTGTGGTCCACTTACGTCCACAGTTTAGTTTACAGCAAGAAGCCCAGTGATGAATTGACAAGGATCAAACCAGCGAATATTGGCACTAAAGGTAGTAACCTTTAACCTCTAGGCCAGTGGTGGGCAAACTCGGTCCTCAAGCGGCCATGCAAGTCTAAGCAATGACATGACCTTGACCATGCGTCACAGATGAGCTTGTGTGTTTTGGATCATGAGCAGATTCTTTCTTTCTCCCTACTTTGGCCTTTTGCTTCACTTTGGTAGAGGTTCATCTTGTTCTCAGGAAGGGACTGTGTAGGCCACTGGGCTGTGAACACCACAACGAGAGGTGTTAGCCACTTGCTAGCTTGTGAGCTAACAGTTTTGGGCCTAGTAATAATATCTCACAATTGTGTTATACAAAAGCGCAAATAACTTATTTGTACTTTTTTTTTTTGGACTGAACACAATTTCTCTTCATAACATATTTGGCCCTTGCGTCCTTTTGATTTTCTGTCTGTGGCCCTCAAATGAAAAAGTTTGGACACCGCTGGTTTTTACCCCTTTATCTCCAACGAGAGGTGCTAGCCACTAGCTAGCTTGTGAGCTAACAGCCTTGGGCCTAGTAGTAATAACTCACAATTGCGCCGGATAACCTCTGATGTAAACGATGGCGCTCAAGTTCTTTTATATTGGGGGAGGGCGGACTCCTGATGCCAAAGTTTGACTCAGAGTGATGTTTTAGCCACTTAGCCAGTCAGGAAAACTGAAATGGCGAGAAGCAGTTTATCCCCATATCTCCAACGAGAGGTGCTAGCTAATAGCTAGCTTGTGAGCTAACTGTTTTGGGCCTAGTAATAATATCTCACAATTGTGTTACACAAAAGTGCAAATAACTTATTTGTACTGTTTTTTTTTTTTTTAGGACTAAACACAATTTCTCTTCATAACATATGTGGCCATTGCGTCCTTCTGATTTTCTGTCTGTGGCCCGCAAATGAAGAAGCTCTCCAAAGAGCGGTGCTAGCCACTTGCTAGCTTGTGAGCTAGCAGCCTTGGGCCTAGTAGTAATAACTCACAATTGCGCCGTATAACCTCTGATTTTAAACAATGGCGCTCAAGTTCTTTTATATTGGGGGAGGGCGGACTCCTGATGCCAAAGTTTGTCTCTGAGCGATGTTTTGGCCACTTAGCTAGTCAGGAAAACTGAAATGGCGAGAAGCAGTTTAACCCTATATCTTCAACGAGAGATGCTAGCCACTAGCTAGCTTGTGAGCTAACAGCCTTGGGCCTAGTAGTAATAACTCACAATTGCGCCGGATGACCTCTGATGTAAACAATGGCGCTCAAGTTCTTTTATAGTAGGGGAGGGCGGACTCCTGATGCCAAAGTTTGTCTCAGAGCGATGTTTTAGCCACAGTTACACAGTGTACTTCACCTCGTATTAGTCACGCAATGCCAACCGGACATTTTCATGAATTTATAAAACCTCCGGACACCTGAACAGGATGTAAGAAAATGGTCTGGCCTCCCAAAAGAGGACACATTTGGTCACCCTACTTTATCTCCAATGAGAGGTGCTAGCCATTAGCTAGCTTGTGAGCTAACAACCTTGGGCTTAGTAGTAATAACTCACAATTGCGCCAGATAACCTCTGATGCAAATGATGGCGCTCAAGTTCTTTAATGGTGGGGGGAGTTTGCCAAGTTTGTCTCTGAGCAACGTTTTAGCCATTTAGCTAATCAGGAAAAGTGAAATGGCGAGAAACCTCTTTACCTCTTTATCTCCATATTTAAGTGCTACATAGTTCTCAGTCTTTGCACGTTTTCAGCAATTATCTTCAGACATGTATAACGTATTTGGAGACGAGTCTCAAAATTCACTTCACAGCATCTATTATTTATAAACAAAGATTACTTATGTCTCAATAACAGGCTAAGGTACTCTAAGTTGCATCAAGCAATACATGGTTTTCCTGTAACAATGTGGGCAGGCCAACAATGTCAACATTAAGAATGGGATGAGCTAATGAGTTGGAAGGGGCGGAAGATCCAGTTATGGCTTCACTGGTCTGCCTCTGAGATAGGAACAAATGGAATCTCAGCCAGTAATTAAGAGACACCCGGGCCTGGCGAGGATATGTCCGGCAAATGGGACAGAGCGGCAGAAAGGGAAAGAGGGATTGAGAATGCGACCCTATTGTGTTTCATGGAGGGATTTGGTCGCTGAGGCGCTGGTCTTGCGGTCGGTCCTTAGGCCATACTTTAGGCTCTAGTTACAACACCTGCCTTCCAGCCCTTCCCCCTTTCGAGTGAGTTATCATATCAGGCTACTGCACGACGGGGCTCTCCGAGTGCATGAGAGTTTGGGCAGGGAAACAAGTGGGGAAAAGACACGGTTCGAAACAGACCCAGCTCATTGCGACCGCTCGAAATGATGTCATGGCTGCGTTTATAATGGTATGAAGCAGGTGACGCTGGCAGGACAGGGCGGCCTCGTTTTGAGCTGATGTAATCGTCTGATTGAGCTGTTTATTGGATCATCGTTAGGTCATCGCCTTCATGTGGTGGTTGGGAACGACGCTATAACCGGCCACGTCTGGCTCATTTCAAAGATGATTACGGCTTGCGCCTCTCACGCTTGTTTGTTTTTGTAAAAGATGCGCAATATAAATTGTGATTGCACTTAACAACAGTACATTAATATAAGCTGAGGATATTTATATATTGAGCGGAGATCGTATTTATAGCAGGAAACGCGGTTGAATACTTGGTCTACTTTCTCACCCTCCCATGGTGCCTCTTGTGTCTCCCAGCAGAGTTATGAGCTGTTTATCTGTGTGCATACCCGAGCCACTATACAAACACGCACATACTCGGGCTCCACACTGGACAATCATATGAGATGTACATAAATCTGTAGTCCCCCGGAAGCAACGGGACTACATAGGATTTGGACTCCTGTTCATAGAGGTTTATTATTAGCAGTGGCAAGTATCAGCTGATCTTTTTCAAACCGACTTTTATTGCATTAGATCAAGTCCAACATTATTCTTGCCAGTGGAACCTTTTTAAATTTTCAGAAACAAAGCAAGTACCAATTTTTTTTAAAGTCCGTACCAATTTTTTTAAAACTCCGTACCAATTTTTTTAAAAGTTCATACCAATTTTTTTTAAAGTTCGTACCAATTTTTTTAAAAGTCCGTACCAATTTTTTTAAAAGTTCGTACCAATTTTTTTTAAAGTCCGTACCAATTTTTTTAAAAGTTCGTACCAATTTTTTTTAAAGTTCGTACCAATTTTTTTAAAACTCCGTACCAATTTTTTTAAAAGTTCGTACCAATTTTTTTAAAAGTTCGTACCAATTTTTTTTAAAGTTCGTACCAATTTTTTTTTAAAGTTCGTACCAATTTTTGAAACGACCATCTTATATGAAAGCGCTCACAGATTCTTGTGACATATTGTGACCCCAAATCCCAAAGATCCTATGGGATCTTGACTGATGCCAACGGGAAAATTCAGTTCTAGAAAAAGTCAGTCAACCTAAATACTAAAATGAAGTATGATTGAAAATTGTATGGAAAAATCCACAAGCTGCTTCTAAATGGATACTTGCAACTCGGTAGTGGCTGCTGGTCACTCAAATGACGGAAAGCTCTTCTTTTTTTTTTTTTTTTTTTTTTTTTACGCATCAGACAGATCATCCAATCATCACACAGAAGCCGAATATCTGGGAAAATCCCAATATTTATCCAATGACGGTCCAGTTTTGCGCAGTGAAAAAATCAACTCTACAAAGCAGCTACTGACTGTAGTTAGGTTTCCATCCAAGTGTTTTGAATTTTTTAAGCAAATTTGCTGAAAATGTCAAAACGGACTTGTGTCTTATGCCCGTTTCCATCTGTTCTTCTTTTGCGAATATTGAGAGGGAACTCCGCCGCTGTAGGTGGCGCTATATACACCATAGAGATGCGATCTACCGGTAATGGCGACTGCGCCATGCGATGACGTCGTATGATTTTGTAATTCTTGATAAACCGTAGAGTTTCTTTGCTGTTTTCCATCTAAAATAGCATTAAAATTCGCTTCTTTAATTCTTCCAAAAATATTTCAGTTTCGTCCCCCCCCCCCCCCCCCCCAAACATACCTTACTTTATTGTCCGACATTGCTTTGGGACTACAAACGTACGTGTGACGTAATATCCGGTCTTGCCAGCAATTATTCGCAAAACCTGTTTCCATAGCCAAAATTCTTATTTTTCTTTTTCCGATCAAAATCTACACCCTCTAAGCGTAAAAACTTTTTTTTTTTTTTTTGGCGAATTTTGGGCCCTTTTTCGAATTTCTGGCATTTCCATTCAGTTTTTTGGAATAATTATTATTTGATGAAAACCCAACTATTGTCAATAAATAAATAAAAGTGGCGTTGAACTGTAGGGATGAATTAGAAGGAAGTTGTGTCAGTTATTTGTGAGGAGTGGCTGATTCTGAACAAAATATAGCGCATAAATTGTACACATAGCAGTGCATGTTTTTTTTCAGGGGGAGGGGCAGTCTTACAGCAATCCCCCAAACTAGTCTGGAATTTCTGACAGAATCAATCAAAAATCAGCCTTCATCCAAAGTAAAGCCCCCAATTATTTGTTTTGCAGTACGTACCACTGAAAACTGGAAAACTGCTGAATCGATTGAGCATGACAAATGTCCATGTCTTGCTTTTCTCTCCCAGATGTGGATCTCTTGGTTTGCAAGCACCAGGGTCCCTCTTGCTGCACCCGCAAGATGGAGGAAAGCTACCAGTTCGCAGTGAAGCGAGAAACCCTCCACAACATTTACTTGTACAGTTACGAGCTGAAGCACCTGATCGCCGGCCACTCGGATGCCTTCCAGGGTAAGTGCAAAGACTGCAAATCAGGCTTGGGGGGGTGGCGAGGTCCTGGATGGATTTAAGTGGACTTGGTTTTGGAGCACAGCATGTTTGGTGAGCCTTTACTGATTTATTTATCCAGAACATTCTGTTCTTACGTTTAGTGCTTGGTTGATATTCTACTCAAATGCTGGCTTCTTCATTCAAAGTCTTTCAATCTTAACGTATTACCTGTTTTTTTTCCTTTTGCTGAAGTGTTACTAAAAATGGTTCGGAGGAACGGAAAGATTTTAGTTTTGAGAGTATATGACACAATAGAGCATTAAATAGAATGTGTTGCAACATAGAACAAATTCTGATTTATCATATTGTGTATATAAATATATACGTACAATACAGTTCTTCAAATATCAATTACATACATAAATTTCAATTTCTGTATTCTGATGTTGAAGAATTAATGGAAATTGACAAAATTTAGAATGCAAGAGAAAAGGTGAATTATAGGATATACAGGAAAATTTGGAAAGTTTACCCCACTTAAGGTGTGAATTTTCTCATTGAAAGGAAATTCTCCAAAAGCGGGGATTATCAGATTGTAGAACATTTTGTAAGTAGAATTATTTTAATTTAGATTATAAATGATTTATCCCTTAATTTGGAGATTTTCTTAATGTAAATGTAGGATTTTTTTGGGGGGGTTTGATTGGCTTCAGTTCGTTGAGAAATTGTGAATTATATATATTTTTTTGTGTGTGTTTTTTTGGTGGAAAATGTGGAATGATGGTAAACGTGGAAATATTTGGACTAGGATTTCCTGAATGAGCTGAATATTTTGAGATTGGAATCGTTTGAATTGGTTGAGAAACACTGATGAATCGACTTTACTATGCAACATCAACATTTATAGATTGAAAAAAAGTGATACTTCAACTTGGTCACGGTGCATGTCCTTACAATTTTATTTTTTTTTTTCTCCGGAAACAAATCCTCCAGGGCGCAGCTGACCACAGCGCTATAGCAGTGCTGTCTAAATTTGAACGTTTCCTCACTAAAAAGCAGCACAATCCCACATTGTTGGAGAGATAAATGGGATGTTTTTGTGTTCTGTGTTGTAGTTCTATTATTATCGGAAGCTTGCAATTACTCTCCGACGACAATAGGCTGCTTAGACATAGGCCGTGTTTGACCCCATAATGAATGAGCACACGCCACCGATCTTCTCTCAAATACGGAAAAAAGAGAATGGAATTTGTCAAAACTAACACCGCTGTCACGGAAATGAATACTTTTCACTTTGTCGGAATTACAGTGCCGTCAAACATGTTCTCTAAAAGGTCACACGGTGCCGGCGTTGGGCCTCTCCTCAGTTACACTGCACTAATACAAGCACACGTTTCTGGTATTTGCCCTTTTCATCATCATTAAGCTCCTTCACGTCTTACCTCATGTCTGAGCCCGTCTGGCTGGATGAAGATGGAGTGCTCCACACGGCCCATAAAGGCTGAGATGGAAAAATAACAATGTGATATCAACAGATACTGACCGGGGGGGGGGGGGTATAACGGGGCTGAAAAAGATGACATCACAAGTCGTTCAAGTGCAAAGCCTTCTAAGGACCGTCTATGTGTACTTTGGGTGGAATGTAGCAAGTGGCTTGTGTACATGTGAAATACAGGAACTACAATGTGATTTTGGCTGATGAAGTTTTAGGGTGTTGCTCTGTTAGTGTCAATGTAATTATTATACCATCAGGAAAGTGCAGTTCCTACGAGGTAATAAGTTTGTTTGCAAATTGGAAGAAAAAAAAGACACAAGATGCTCATAAAGGCCACCTGCCTCTAAGCTCCATCTTTATGTCAAGACTCGTAAAAAGGGGGGCGTTAGCAATGTAAAACATGCTAGCAAGAATTGAATCTAGCCTCATCTCGCTAATACCCGTGCTAAGTCGCTGACCTGATGCTCAAGCACGGCCATTTAGAACGCATATCCAGCTTCAACACAATAGCAGCGCTAGCAATACTAAGGTAGCGTTAGCATTATGAACAAATAGCCACAGCTGCTACATTGGTAGCCTTGGTGACTTACACATAACAAACTAAATGTTATTGCTTTAAAGTGGTATATTTTAGAATGTACGCTCAATGAAAAATCAAAGAGGTGATAAATGTACCTGCCGAGTACAAATGTTTGTAAGTCCGTGTCACATCGGAATCCTCTCAGGAGCTTGAGCGCTAGCAAGAATTGAATCTAGCCTCATCTCACTAATACCCGTGCTAAGTCGCTGACCTGATGCTCAAGCGCGGCCATTTAGAACGCATATCCAGCTTCAACACAATAGCAGCGCTAGCAATACTAAGGTAGCGTTAGCATTATGAACAAATAGCCACGGCTGCTACATTGGTAGCATTGGTGACTTACACATAACAAACTAAATGTTATTGCTTTAAAGTGGTATATTTTAGAATGTACGCTCAATGAAAAATCAAAGAGGTGATAAATGTACCTGCCGAATACAAATGTTTGTAAGTCCGTGTCACATCGGAATCCTCTCAGGAGCTTGAGCGCTAGCAAGAATTGAATCTAGCCTCATCTCACTAATACCCGTGCTAAGTCGCTGACCTGATGCTCAAGCGCGGCCATTTAGAACGCATATCCAGCTTCAACACAATAGCAGCGCTAGCAATACTAAGGTAGCGTTAGCATTATGAACAAATAGCCACAGCTGCTACATTGGTAGCCTTGGTGACTTACACATAACAAACTAAATGTTATTGCTTTAAAGTGGTATATTTTAGAATGTACGCTCAATGAAAAATCAAAGAGGTGATAAATGTACCTGCCAAGTACAAATGTTTGTAAGTCCATGTCACATCGGAATCCTCTCAGCCGCCCTCCACTAAAGGCATCATGATCTGACCAATTCCTTCTATTTTTGCTCATGTATTGGTAGCCTTATCCCTACTTTTTGGCAAAAAACTGCAATAAGTTTAAACAAACTTACTTACTTAGTCCACTCTCGGGTGACCAGATTTTCAGAATTAATAAACAGGACAAGACTACAATTTCGCTGACAATCAAATACACAAGAAATTCTCTCCAGGAACTATTTATAATAAATTTAATTGCTAGTCAATTTGGTGGGCGGTGGTTGTGTCATTACTTTAGCTATATGCTAAAGGCTATCTTGGTTAGGGTGACCAGACGTCCCATTTTGGCCGGGGTAGTCCTGATTTTGAGCCTTGGGTCCCGGGTCCTGATGGATTTCGTTAAACTCATCGTTTTGTCCCGCTATTACGCAGGTCCCATCACAACGTCCCGTGTTTTGCCATGTGAATGTCAGTCACATAGTTGTCGTAGCGATTCATATGATAAACCAATTAAAAGGGAATTGAACTGTTAATTCCTTCCTATTTACTTTAAAATTCCGATTTGCGTTCTCATTTGCATTCGCATCTAATCGGTAGCAAGATTAGGGATGTGATTTTTCCGCTAATTCGCGGAATTCCGCTTTTTTTATCTCCCCCCCAAAAAAAAAAAATCCGATTTTTTTTTTTTATTATTATTATTTTTTTAGTAGTAGTTCATTGTGTATGCACATGACTCCGACAGATAACATCTTCTGCTATAACAAAGACATTTGTGGTATGCTCTAATATGAGTTACTTTTCATTTGGTCATGATACAATTATTTGTTCATGAAATTTGAACTCTTCAACATTATTTATGTGTTAACTTAGTAATCACATGAGTTAGATATGATGATATTCTCAGTGATAGTTTTTAAAAGCAAAGGCAGTCCAATGTTTTTGAATGTGACTGATTTTGAGTTGACTAAAACTGCCATTTTATATGGGATAGTTCAATATACATTGAAAATTTATGCTGTTGTTTTGTCTATTTCTTTGTCATGTGAGTGCATTGAAAGTACTTAAAAACACGGAAAACCCATGAGCTCCGGGGGGCTTTGCCCCCCTTGTCCCCCACCAGGGCACTGCCCTGGACCTAGCTGGACAAAGACCCCCGGCTAAATTTTCAGATAATTTCACTTTGGTCAAATCACATCCCTGCAAGATGGACTCATGTAGCAGCACAGACTTACATATGAACGGACCGTCAATGCCGCTTGCTTGCTGTCGGGTGAAGTGAAGCCACCAGAAGTGGCTTGGCGGCCATCTTATGTTGCAACTTTCTCTGTGCTCATAGCTTGAATACATTAATTACTGTGTGGCATTTTCACTTTTTTTTTTCTGTCTTCATGGCAAAAATCTCCTACACACGGAAGCATTACAAGACTTGCGTGAGTCTGAAAGAAGACGCTGAGGACGTTTAACGGCTGTAATGTATATGCCAAGTCTGGAGTGGCGCTGTAGCGCAGCCACAGGGAGTTAACGGAAAGCGTAGAAGAAGAATCAGCCAAGAAGACAAACACTTTTTTTTCTAACTTTATTGCAATCTACAGAACAAACACGGCTTTGCATGTATCGAAACAACATGAAAAAGACGAACATGGGAGAAGTGACAATGGCGGGTGAGTCAAGTACAACACCGCATTGTTGAACGTGGGAATAAAGAAGCAAAATAGTTTTGCCGCAAAAGCATAAGCAAGCTATCCCACAGCTATCCGCCATTGTTGTTGACAGAATGACGGTTTTGCGCGCAGTCACGCGAGAATTGGTGCATACGTCATCAAACTGCGACAAGGCGTCGTCATCGAGCCGCGACCATTGCGTCATCACTGGAGGCGTATCCTGCATATGGCTTCCAGACGGACGCGTACGGGGCCGTGTTTTCAAATATTTCCACTCTGGAGCCCGCTTTCAAAAGTGATCGGTTTCAAGCTCCGAAAACCGCGCCATCGTGTGCACAAAACGGTAAGAAACTTGTGAGGATACATTGAAACTGGCTTTCGTGTGAACGGGGCCTAAGAATCATGGGAAATGTAGTTCTACCATGCAATGAGGTGTCCCATTTAAACGGGAAGTCTCGTCACCCTAATATTGTCACAAGTAATGTTACATGTTTTATGATACCTCATATTTTATATTGTCCTAACTTTCTTTTTATTATTATTATTATTATTACCACAGCATTCATTTCATGCAATTTATTTTGTTCCAAGTCCGACTGTCTTGAAAGAAGCACCCATTAGATGGAAAATGGTGTGAATGTCTGCATGTGTGTGTTTTCACTGGCCTACCCTTGTTTGGACAGTGCGAAAGGCCCTACTGTGCTTTGTCATGAGTGGGAGTTGTCATGTCGTGACCCTACAAACATACACCACATTTATAAATGCTACGGGACTTTGTTCCCCACCAGTATGTTCAGATAGTGTATTAATATGTTCAAATAAAGTTTCATGTTGCTCAACCACACACAGAACCAAGAATCCGGGGATCAGCTCACCACAAATGCCTGTCGGGTGGTTCCATCTCTTTATGTTACAACTCCCCCCCTTTAAATCCACTATAACAATAACCACATGCTTTTTTATCCTTTTCAACTTTCCTGAAACACACACACACACACACACACACACACACAGATACGCCCAGGCTAGCCCCTCTGGTCTCCTCTCTCCCCTTCCAGTAAACAAACACACCTTCCTAATCCACTCTTCAGGAGAAGAAATGACTTGACCGTCATGATCTGATGATGGAGGGAAGGTGTCAACCACAAAGCAAAGTTTGAGCTAGGCAGGCTTAGCGTCCATCATTGGATTTGCCTTGTCAACCTGGTGTAGTGAGTCGCCACCGGAATAATCTTGGCCACATTGTCCTTGAAATGTGTTGCTTTACTTGTTTAAGCTACTTTACATATTCATGTTAGTTTAACCCTGGAGAACCCACTGGGTCAAATTTGGCCCCTATAAATTCTGCTACTCAAATAACAAAGACCTTTTTTTTTTTTTTTTTTTTACAAATTTAACTTCAAAAGTCCAGAGTGCCACTTCTGACCCCTGCATGGCGCCATCTAGTGGATGAATATTGCACTTACATGAGCCAGAGTGGTGGTGACAAGATGGCTGGCAACATGCTGTTTTGTTTAGCTGGAAATCAATCCAAACAAAACCATCGTCTCAGCAAACTATCAGATGGTAAAATTGTGTTTTTTTTGTTAATCTATTTCATATCATGTTGGAGAATGCCTAGGAGTATGTTTTATATATATATTTTGATAAATTAGCAACTCTGAGCTAGTTTTAAAAAAAAAAGGGTTAAAATTGAAAAAACATATATTTTGGTGTTCAGTGAACTTATAGCAGTCATTTAATGTATAATTCATAATTTTCCAAAGAAGAAAAGGCTTCTTGGCTTCTCCAGGGTTAAAACTTTTGTTGAAGCAGCTGAGAGATTGCAGTGTTGTGTTAGCATGCCAGTGCTAACATTGCTGTTCAGAGTTTAGTGCAGTGTTTGACCAAACTTGCCGCACTCTAAATCCATCAGACATGTTTACTTAAAGGCATGACTTTGATGATTTAATGTTTCGTATTCACATTTGCCGACGTCTTGAACTTTGTCCCTGTCTTTGGCTTTGCTGCTTTCCAGCTTGAAGATGTTGACTTCAAAGTAGATGATAGAATGACTGAAACATTTAATGACAGATGTAGCAACTTTCTATCAAGATATTTTACTATACACGTTTGAAGATAATTGCTGAAAACATGCAAAGACTGAGAAATAAGTTGCACTCATGTATGGCAATATAGCGTGAAACAAAAAATTTTCCTACGTAAGAACTGAGCGGCTTCCTTTGCATCAGCTGTTACCTGGCAAGGTTGTGAGTTATAATCACTTTTCTACTACTAGCTAGCAAGCTAGCTAATTTTACTTACACCCTAAAAATGCATCTTTCCTGGATGCCACAATTTAAGGAACCGCTCAGTTTAAAATTCCTAAGTGTTAGCCTATTCATTTTGTGTCATTTGGACTATGATAATATCTTGGTACGCAAAGTTTTTGAAATGTGAGCCACAGGCTGAATAACAAATGTAACCGTGTTATATGCCACGAAGGAGGCGGGACTTCCGGGTTTTTACACATCATCTTTTTTTCCGGTTCCGGTTCGCAACGTGTTGGCCACGTCCTAGTACTTGCGCTTCCGCCTTTATGCCCCTCGGTTGCGCGTTCCCATCGACAGGTGCGAGTGTGTAGTGTGGCTGTCTCAGTTGCCCGAAGCATTTCAGAGAGCTGAGACGCCGATAGGCGGGAGCGAGGGGTTGGGGGCGGGGCGCAGGGGTGGGGCTTGCGAGTGTTGGAACGCGGAAAGCAGTGGCCGGAAACCGCGCTGATGTGTGAAACCTGGAAGTCAGAAGTCCCGCCTCCTCCGTGGCATACACCCCATAAGAACATGTTTTGATAACTTCGCAAGTCATGGCATCTACCCCGAAAAAATACCTGTATATTATTTTGTCTTTTTCAGAATTGATGAAGAATTTTTGGACTTACATTCCGCTAATCATTCTTGAGTCGGCACCATCAAGCAATTCTCATC
The DNA here is from genome assembly GCF_051991255.1 of Vanacampus margaritifer. NCBI lineage: Eukaryota > Metazoa > Chordata > Actinopteri > Syngnathiformes > Syngnathidae > Vanacampus > Vanacampus margaritifer. The sequence goes on from NC_135433.1 coordinate 4,873,602, forward strand.
ACTAATGTCATGGATGGGAAATATTTTGCTTCTTCAATTTGCATTATCGTTCACACCTTGGAGCTCATACAATTCCGTGGTCAACCAAAAGTTTTAGACCGGATGGGCCATAGATCGTGAACAAACTTTTGACAAGCAACTCCCGTTATTTGGGACCAGTTTCATAGCATGAACTCTGCATGTGTTTTCCTTTGGTTTTCCTAAGACTTCTTGTGAATGGATGTCAGTAAGTGAAGGAGGTGATGGACATATCCTGGTGGTCACATAGCTCGCGCCATGCCTTATGCACACCCTCGCTGCTTACAATCTCAAGGTGTCCTCACAAGAGTTGACAGTTGCTTTTTAAAGAAATAGATTTCATTATCAATGAAAGTGTGTCACATTTATAACTAGAAAAATTCCCGCGGAAATTTTGAATGGTACTGCTGACTCTTGCAAGGTGGAAAGACGCATGTAGTATTTGTAGCAATAGTAGTAGTAGTATAGTGGTAGGACTTTTAGTAGTAGCAAGTACTTGTAGTAGTAGTAGTAGTAGTAGTACTTGTACTTGTACTTGTACTTGTAGTAGTAGTATTATTAGTAGGACTTGTCGTTTGTAGTAATTTTAGTAGTAGTCAAATGGCCAAGATGGCCGCCGCCCTGGGCGAGTGAAGTGGCGAGAATCCTGGGCGTACCTAATCAATTGGCCAAGATGGCCGCCCGTACATAGGCCAAGCTTTGAGTACACCAAGAAAAAAAGGGGATGAGTACAGTAAGAGAGATGATTGGCTGAGGCAGTTGCTATGCAGAAGTGGCAGAATAGATAAAAAAAAGCACTATTTAAATAGCAGTGGATTCCATTGCATTAAAAAAAAAATATATATATATATATATTTTTTTTCTTTTTTAATGTATTTACAAAAAATTAAATGAGCTAAACAGTTTAAAATTTAAACGATTGGAATCGGTCAAGAAATGTGGAAGTTAACCATAATCAACATAAACTAAAAGTATCTTACTGTCGCTTTAAGACACATGCACATCCACGCACACACATTGGACATGTTGGAGAAATCATAACTATAGGTGCCCTTCAGTGGTGTTCACAAGAGGAAACGCGACCGAGTGCGAAAGAGAGAGAGAGAGCGCGTGTGTGTTTGTGCGTGTGTGTGAGACACCATGGCAAGGACGCTGCATTTTCTCACTGAGGCGACATAATTAGCTGATCCTTGTCTCATCAGCCAGGAACTCTCCAGACTGCGTGTCCTGGGAGACATTGCTGGCAAGAGTGCAAAAGACAAAAAGTTAGTGAAGCAACAACTCAAGCCACAGGGATACTCTCAGAATGAGAGGTGTAAATGTAAGGATAAGGACGTCCCTGTTGTCTCTTGAAAAGGTTGAAGCTCAACTTCAGGGCCACAAATGCTCTTTTTAAGACCATGCAGGTCATTAGTTGGTTGAAGTAACATTTCTATGAAATACCAAAACACCATTGCTTTCGTCTAGTATTGATATTTACTTAGAACAGATCTTTTTTTGTTGGTAGGCTGCTTAGACTCAGAAGGGTTTGTTTTTCTTACCACTTCATAATTTTTAGTGCCATAAAAATCCCTTAGTAGTCCATCCTATCCATCCATTTACTACTGCTTATCCGGAACCGGGTCGCGCGGGGCGCAGTAGCATAAGCAGGGAAACCCAGACTGCCCTCTACCCAGCCACTTCGTCTATTTTCTCCGGGGAGAGCCCAAGGCAGTATTAGCATAAGCAGGGAAACCTAGACTGCCCTCTACCCAGCCACTTCATCTATTTCCTCCGGGGAGAGCCCAAGGCAGTAGCATAAGCAGGGAAACCCAGACTGCCCTCTACCCAGCCACTTCGTCTATTTCCTCCGGGGAGAGCCCAAGGCAGTAGCATAAGCAGAGAAACCCAGACTACCCTCTACCCAGCCACTTTGTCTATTTTCTCCGGGGAGAGCCCAAGGCAGTATTAGCATAAGCAGGGAAACCTAGACTGCCCTCTACCCAGCCACTTCATCTATTTCCTCCGGGGAGAGCCCAAGGCAGTAGCATAAGCAGGGAAACCCAGACTGCCCTCTACCCAGCCACTTCGTCTATTTTCTCCGGGGAGAGCCCAAGGCAGTATTAGCATAAGCAGGGAAACCTAGACTGCCCTCTACCCAGCCACTTCATCTATTTCCTCCGGGGAGAGCCCAAGGCAGTAGCATAAGCAGGGAAACCCAGACTGCCCTCTACCCAGCCACTTCGTCTATTTCCTCCGGGGAGAGCCCAGAAGGCAGTCCAGGTTTCCCTGCTTATGCTACTGCCTTCTACCCAGCCACTTCGTCTATTTCCTCCGGGGAGAGCCCGAGGCATCCATCCTATACAGGACTATTTGCCAGTAAACATAATGTGGAAAGTGTACATGGTGGTAAAATATGACATTGTGGGACTCCCTCAGGATTAATAAAGTATAAATTTTTCCATCCTACTGTCCGCCCAAATCCTCTAGCCGGTTTTAAGTTTCTCAGTCTTTCATATTCACTCTAGTCAATGGTCAGAATGCAATAGAAGTCATTGTCGAAAATGCGCTTAAAGACTGTGTATAAATCAATCAGATTTGCTTCTAAATACATTACTGAAGAAAGACCAAGAACTACAGGACAGCATTAAACTGTTTTTATCCATTTCGATTTTCTTACTTTTTGTCACAACTGCCCCACTATAGAAGAACTTAAGCGCCTTTGACGTAATAATGGTTATCTGCAGGAATCCTTTCTTTAGTCAGCAGGTGTGCTTGCTTTAGAGTGCCTCGTTGTGGAGAGAGAGACTTTTTCAAGAGTGAAATTTGGCTCTTTTTTTTTTTTATCCCTAACAAAAACATTGGCACAGTCCCTGTCAATTGAAGATAAATATGCCCTCTAAATCTGACACACCACAGAAGAGTGGTGTTAACAACGTGGGCAAAATTTGAATGGAGACCTCTGTCACTCGATTAATTGAACGGGGACTCTTCCAATCCCCTTGAATCTTATTCCTTCATCTTTCTGTCCAAAGATGTGGACAATTCTGTGCTTCCAACTTGTGGTAAAGGTTTGGGGTGAAGATAAGCAGTGGGGAAAACAATTTTTGTTTTCAAAAAATTTTGGGTGCGAAATCCAACACAGTTTTTTGCTATCATGTCAAGTTTTTGCAGATATTGATAGTACTGTCTCAATTGTTACACAAACAAGTTGCCAAATGGCTTTAGATGAGACCAATTGTGATCAGCTCTTCTTACTACAGTCTTTCTACAGGTATCCAGTTTCGTTCTGGTCCGTGCAAAGTACATTGACTACAATGCAAACGCGCCGCCGAAACGCCTCCCTCCGGTGTCAATGCAGCATCAAGCTGGTTCGTTAGGTGAATGGTTAAAATCAGCTGGTGTACGTGATTGGAAAAGGCATTTAAGTTAGCATTAGCAAAAACAACGCTATCTGAACTATTTGCCTGGATAAATCAACTATTTTAGGCGTTCTGGTGGCTTTGTGTTTGGCAGTGATGAGCGTCCATTGTGTCACAAGCTGGTTCGTTAGTTGTATGGTTAAAATCGGCTAGTGTACGTGATTGGAAAATGCACGAAAGTTAGCATTAGCGAACACAACACTATATGGACTATTTGCCTGGAGAAATCAATTATTGTAGAAATTCTGGTGGTTTTGTGTTTGGAAGTGATGAGCGTCCATTGTGTCACATGACATAACGCAGCAAGTCACCAACTGGTTCGTTAGTTGTATGGTTAAAATCGGTTGGTGTACGTGACTGGAAAATGCACGAAAGTTAGCATTAGCGAACACAACGCTATCTGGACTATTTGCCTGGAGAAATCAATTATTGTAGAAATTCTGGTGGTTTTGTATTTGGCAGTGATGAGCGTCCATTGTGTCACAAGCTGGTTCGTTAGTTGTATGGTTAAAATCGGTTGGTGTACGTGACTGGAAAATGCACGAAAGTTAGCATTAGCAAACACAACGCTATCTGGACTATTTGCCTGGAGAAATCAATTATTGTAGAAATTCTGGTGGTTTTGTGTTTGGCAGTGATGAGCGTCCATTGTGTCACAAGCTGGTTCGTTAGTTGTATGGTTAAAATCGGCTGGTGTACGTGATTGGAAAAGGCACGAATGTTAGCATTAGCAAACACAACGCTATCTGGACTATTTGCCTGGAGAAATCAATTATTGTAGAAATTCTGGTGGTTTTGTGTTTGGCAGTGATGAGCGTCCATTGTGTCACATGACATAACGCAGCAAGTCACCAACTGGTTCGTTAGTTGTATGGTTAAAATCGGTTGGTGTACGTGACTGGAAAATGCACGAAAGTTAGCATTAGCGAACACAACACTATATGGACTATTTGCCTGGAGAAATCAATTATTGTAGAAATTCTGGTGGTTTTGTGTTTGGCAGTGATGAGCGTCCATTGTGTCACAAGCTGGTTCGTTAGTTGTATGGTTAAAATCGGCTGGTGTACGTGATTGGAAAAGGCACGAAAGTTAGCATTAGCGAACACAACGCTATCTGGACCATTTGCCTGGAAGTTCTCAAGCTTATTTTTTTTTTTGCGATGTAATTTTCGTGTCCCTCTTGTCCCACCATCATTTCCCACCATCTCGCTCTCCGACAATGTCTGCATGTATTTTTCTTTGCAGATGTTTTGACCGGCAGAGGTATTGCTCTAGAGGCCGATGCTTGGACACAGGAGGACATCGCGCCGCACCATGAGCTCATGCTCAAATTAGGGAGGATATCCGGAATCCATCCCTACACGTCTCATTTAATCACTCAGGGCGGAGAGCAAAAGTGTTTATGGACCTGATAGAGGAACGAGCACATTGCGTATCTCAGGCTGAAATGTGCTCGTGTCCCAATCGTGTTTGTGTTGTAGCTACGCCTCTGCGGTCTCCTGAGTAGACATGACACATCACAACAGGATGAGTTTGCAATGGTTCCGGCCGGCCTGCTGAGGGAAAAGTGGGGGAAGGATAACGTCGAGGAGGCGGAGCCGGGGCGAAGCTTAAAAGACTTGCGGAGTCATAAAGTCACACGCCAAGCGTCGCTAATGACCTCAGCTTTTCATCTGCCTCTCTCACCTAATATAGACGTGTGACAACCCCCGAAAAAAGGATCCCTGAGAGAGGGCAGAGAAACAAACAACACAGACAAAATTGGGATCGGAGCCGTGACGGTAAATTGATTTATTTGCGTGTGGCTTTTATACCTAAAACCACTGGAGCTGTAGCTTTGCCAAACTTTATCGTACATAAAACACACTCAAAGTCTACATCTCGAGGCAAAGCTCCTCTTTGCCAAAGAATATCAAACCATAATTAGGAGTGGGAACCTCACGATACGATATGCGATACAAGGCTCACGATAACGATTATTATTATCGATATATTGGTCAGATTAAAAAATCCACGATTATCTATGATAAAACTACTCAAGACATAAATTTATGTTTTTTTTCAATGGGAAAATAGTTTCTTTTTTTTACTATCACTGAAACCAAATATTAAAACTGTTGTCTTCTTCACAGTGAGCACTTAAGTGTATTTGTTTTTAACAAATACAAATGTCTTCTTAACAGTGACCACTTTCTGTGAACAAATTTGTGTCTTTCTTAAACACTTTTGTCATGCAACATGTCAGTCAGTTACATTTGTTTCATTTCATAAACTGACGATTTTTTTGTGTAACATTGCAAAAGTAAATACATAAAATTACTTAAATATTAAATCCAATTAAATCAATGTTAATATTCCTCAGAAATTGTGTGCTTCAAAAAGACGAACCATAAAATATGTTTCAAAAACTGAGTCAGTTGTTGGACAGATAATAAATGTCTTACACAAGTAAAAGTAAGCTCATGAGTCTTCGCCTGAAGACTTGCATACATTTCCCCGCCACTCTTATGAGGCGCTCCCCCTAGAGGCCTGCCAAGTAATTGCTCAATAAGTAATGAACAATGGAGCCGTTATAGTGGCTGTATATTACCTACAAATATCGCGATACTTGCGTAGGCGTATCGATAATCTACCGGGAGACAAAGTATCAGGATTTATTTCAATTTAAGATCCCAGTCCTAGCTACTTGCCCTTTATAGGCAGAGTTCTTGCATGTTCTTTGCGATGCCTCTTTGTCTATCCGGGCGGTTACGGAGTGCCGCCCGCTCAGTCTGCACGAGTTTCTTAACAAGAGTGGGCGGCACGCCAACAGCTTTCTTCCTTGCCTGGCGAGCTGCAAGGAACTCACATGTTGCCTGCCAAGCATGCACGCAACACAATGAAGCCATAAAGGCGTCAATCTTCAGCCATCTTCCTCCCCGCAAATATCTCATCATTTTTATAGTCCCTTTCATCCTTCTTCGGGCTCCGCCGCCAGCATCGTCCCGCTTTCAAGGGCCTCGATTAATGAGAGGTCTGCGTCGGCCAGACTCTCGGCAGACATTCCTAAAATCAATTCAAACTGGAAGGAACGAGCGCCAACATCATCTCTTCTCCATGGGAAGGATCTTCTTACACATTGTTCTTACGGCAGAGGTGGCAAATCCAGGTCCAGAAAGTAAAAAGCCTGCCACAGTTTAGGCTTTAGCGCCTGATGCTAGTTAGCTAGCAGGTAAATGAGCACCAATGAAGCTAGCTAGCCAGCTAGCACCTGGGGCTAAAACCAAACTGTGGCAGGGTTTTTGTTAAAAGAATATACTATAGGGTTTCTAGCTAGCTAGCTAGCTCTCTAGCGGGTAAATGTGCATCAATGGAGCTAGCTAGCTAGCTAGCACATGGGGCTAAAGCCAAACTGTGGCAGCAGGTAAACAAGCACCAATGAAGCTAGCTAGCTAGCTAGCACCTGGGGCTAAAACCAAACTGTGGCAGGGTTTTTGTTAAAAGAATATACTCAAGAAATGAGTGTTAGAATTCGAACCCGGTACCTTACTCTACCCGTATCACCGAAGGCTAAAGAAACACATTTGAAGGTGATGAATGATGTTTCTGATTCTCGCGGGGACTTTATAAAACGGAGGTTTAAGGTGGAGCAAATCTGCTGTGCTCTTTGTGGATGTGATAAAGAGACTTTGGAACATTTGTTTTTTAAATGTGTGTACACCAAGACATTCTGGGAAGCATTTCAGAGCTGGATTTCGGAGGACAATGATTCACTGGATTTCAAGAATTTTAAGTTTGGGATTGGGAACACAAGACAGAAAAAGGGAAATGATGATCAATACTTTGATGATAATGGCAAAACTATTTATTCACAAATGAAGATTTATTAAATGTCAACCTTTGTTCTTGATTTATTGTAAGGCTATTGAAGGGTTTGGAAGGACATTGTGTCTCTTTTGACAGCACCGTTTATGTGCTCAGTTTGAATTGGATGTTGAAGTGTGAATAAAGAAAGCAAAAAAAAAACTGGCAGGGTTTCTAGCTAGCTAGCTAGCTCTCTAGCAGGTAAATGTGCATCAATGGAGCTAGCTAGCTAGCTAGCTAACTAGCACATGGGGCTAAAGCCAAACTGTGGCAGCAGGTAAACAAGCAGCAATGGTGTTAGCTAGCTAGCTAGCTAGCACCAGGGGGCTAAAGCCAAATTGTGGCAGGATTTCTACTTTCTGGACCTGGATTTGCCACCTCTGTCTTACGGACACATAATTGACGTAAACAAAGCTTGGAAACATCTTACAATCATCACATCAAGACCGCAAGTTTGAGGTCCATGGTGTTTATTAGTCTTCAATTGGGGTCACATCTCTCTCCAAGAGAGTTGGACATTACCGGATCTCTAATAACCCTCCCCTCCACCGTCTGTGTTCTGTCTGACACGGAAGGAGGAGGCTCATTTGTTAATATGGGAGATATGCAGTCGTTTTGCGTGTGTGACTACATAATCGTTCCCTTCTGGTTGGACGGCAACTTTACTCGTGTGTGTGAAAGAAGCCAAAAACTGGTGAGAACTGATGTTGGACTCGAACAAATTGAGGTCTCGGTAGGAGAATCCGATGAGTTCTGGCAAGCGGAAGGGAATGAGGAGCTTGTATCTGTGGAGGAAGTCATGCTGTCTTTTCAGTCCAAACTTGGCTGATTTCCATCCATCTCTTCAGTCACTCACTCGCTCATTCAACAGCCATTCAAGTCCACTCACTTTGCATTTTACAGGCCATATCGGACACTTTTGGGCTCCCACCCTGTCTTCCTCCTCGCCTCCGTGGCTCCTCGCGCACCATTAAGGAGTCCCCATGGTGGTCTTTATTCAGTTATCCTCCAGTCATTCCGCCGTTGTGTTCCAAAGGAGGAAGTGCAATTCAGGAGGGAAGGCTAGACGAGGAGAAAACATCATTTTTCTTTTGTGTCTCGCATAGTTTGTGTGTGGTATGAGTGATCATGATGGCGCAACATGGTTGTGCCACTTATTGTTTTCAAAATAAAAGCCACATTTTTTTGTCCTCCAATTTCTACATTTTTATTTATTATTTTTTGGCTGATTCAAACCGTTCCAACTTTAGTGTTCAGTTTATTGCTACCACTTTTTTTTTTTTCAAAATAAAAGCCAATTTTTTTTCTCCTGTTATTTTTACATTTTTTGACAAATTCAAAGTTCCCTTCCAACTTTAAACTGTTCAACTTACTTTAACTTCTTTTTCAAAATGAAAGCGGAAAATTTATTTTTCTTTGCTTTTCCCCTCTAATTTCGTAATTTTTTTTTACTGGTTCAAACCATCAACTTTAAACTGTTCATCTTATCCCTAGCGCTATTTTTTTTCAAATTTTCACAGTAAAAGCTTTTTTTTCCTCATGTAATTTCTACTTTTTCGGCTACCTTTTGAAAATTTAAGCTGTTCAGCCTAACCACAACTTTTTTCAAAATTTAAAAATAAAAGCTAAAAATAAAATTGTCTTTGTTTTTCTCTTCTAAATTCTACATCTTTTTACGCATTCAAACTGTTCCAAAATCAAACTGTTTATCTTATTCCTACTGGTGCTTATTATTTATTTATTTCAAAATTTCCATGTAAAAGCCAACATTTTCTTTTATGTAGAAATTACAGGAGAAACACCTGTAATTTCTACATTTTTGACCGATTCCAACCAACTTAAAAGTGTGCACTTTGTCCTAACTTTTATGCATTTTATTAATTTCAAAATAAAAGCCAAAAGTTACTTTTTTCTTCTCTGATTTTTTTTTTTTTACCCATTCAAAATATTCCAACAAATTTAAACTATTAAGCTTTTCACTACCGATATATATTTTTTTAATTTCAAAATAAAAGGCAACAATTTAAATTTTTGTTTTTTTCCTGTAATTTCTACATTTTTTTAATTTTGAACTTTAAACCGTTTAGATAATCCCTGCTGACATTTGTTTTTCAATTTTTTCAAATTTCAAAGAACAGCAAAAACTTTTTTGTTGTATTTCTCCAGTAATTTCGTTTCAAACTGTTCCAACTGTCGACTGTTCGGGTTATAGCTACCACTATTTCAAAATAAAAACCAAAGATTATGATTTTTGTTGTTTTTCTCCTGTAATTTATACATTTTGGACTCATTCAAACAATTCCAACTTTGGAAAGTTGTGATCATTCCAGGTCATTGGAGGTCATTTCAATATCATTCGACATGATTCCACTTTTTTTTCCATTCATCCTCTTAGCCTTCACACGCAATTTCTCCAGAAATCGATTTCTGTAGTTGAGATATAATTGCATTTTTCCGTTTCAAAAACAAGGATTAGTACCTAGTTTTAATGAAAACACCCTCATTGAATTCAGTTTTCTTTTATTTACTTTTTGTGTGGCCGAGCCACCCATAATTGACCTTTTGTGACCGAGTTCCGTGATGAAGTTGAAAAATGAAAACGGGAGCCACACCTGCTTCGAACATCTGAACATTCTTCCTGATCCCCCGTCATCTTGGAGCCTTTTCAAACTCGTCCTTTTTGGGTGTCTGTTTTGCGTTAATCTTCTGCCAGCCGGAATATTTCCCTCCTGCCTCGGTGTTATCCGGATGCAAAATTCACCTTAACAACCCTCTGTTTATCCCAACGTGTTTGTTCATCAATCGTTTTTTTTTTTTTCTGTTTTGGGAGAAAATGCAGCCCATCGATTCGATTCACGCTGTAATGACTCACTTGGTAGAATGATAAACCACTGGCAGCTGTTTTGATTTTGCATGGAATCCGTCGTTATAAATCTTCGGCTTGGATGGATGTTTTGTCTTTTTCTCCAGCCTGGAGCTCTAAGTTTATTTAAAGCTGCGCTGAAATTATGCATTTACAAGTTATAGTACAGGTGTGTTGCAAACTTTTAGGAATGTCAGTTGAATGCCTTTAAGGAATTGTAATGACATCTAAAGGTTCACAATTGTTTCAACCTTTTAGAGGTTCTTTTTTCACTTGAATTTTTATTGTTGCAATTATGTGTGATGAAAGAAGGCAGAGGTAGTTGAGGTCAAGTTTTGTGTTTACGCTTCGATCTCGGCTGTGATTGCTAACATGTAAAAGTCTCGTGTGGTTTGGGTTCACTTCAACTCCATTGTGAGCGTTAGCGGTGTTGAAATGAAAATGACAGCGAAAATGCAAAGAGAAACCGCAAATGGGTTGAAATCGGCGGCTTATCTTCTAATGGGCATTTTGTGTATTTTAGAAGACATTCTTGAAGCTTCTCATGAAATGTCAGCTGCTCTCAGCTAACATGGAATAACATTTTGGAAGAATCACATTTTGACATGCAGTACTGGACCATCCAAATGACGAGGAGAAAACATGGTTGCGCCACTTATTGTTTTCAATTGTTGTTCTAAATTTCAAAATAAAAGCCACATTTTTTTCTCCTCCAATTTCTACACTTTTATTTATTATTTTTGGCTGATTCAAACCGTTCCAACTTAAGTGTTCAGCTTATTGCTACCACTTTTTTTTTTTCAAAATAAAAGGCAATTTTTTTTTCTCCTGTAATTTTTACATTTTTTGACCAATTCAAAGTTCCCTTCCAACTTTAAACTGTTCAACTTACTATAACTTATTTTTCCAAATTTCAAAATGAAAGCAGAAAATGTATTTTTCTTTGCTTTTCCCCTCTAATTTCGTCTTTTTTTTTTTTACTGGTTCAAACCGTCAACTTTAAACTGTTCAGCTTATCCCTAGCGCTATTTTTTTCAAATCTTCACAGTAAAACCTTTTTTTTTCCTCATGTAATTTCTACTTTTTGGCCTACCTTTTTGAAACCGTTTAAAATTTAAGCTGTTCAGCCTAACCACAACTTGTTTTCAAAATTTAAAAATAAAAGCTAAAAATGAAATTTTCTTTGTTTTTCTCTTCTAAATTCTACATCTTTTTACGCATTCAAACTGTTCCAAATTCAAACTGTTTATCTTATTCCTACTGGTGCTTATTATTATTTTTTTCAAAATGTTAATGTAAAAGCCAACATTTTCTTTGAAATGTAGAAATTACAGGACAAACACTTGTAATTTCAATTTTTTTGACCAATTCCAACCAACTTAAAAGTGTGCACTGTCCTAACTTTTATGTATTTTATTAATTTCAAAATAAAAGCCAAAAGTTACTTTTTTCTTCTCTGATTTCTCTTTTTTTTTTACCCATTGAAAATATTCCAACAAATTAAATTTTTTAAGCTTTTCACTACCGATATATGTTTTACACTGGGGGACTTTTTGTTCAATGATTGTGGTGCCTGCTTAGACACCAAGATTCTTCTTTCCTTAGCTAGGCTTTCTAGACTCTTTACCTTTTATTCCTTCATACATACTGTACTGTAGTACTCTCCAAATGTCAATCAAAGGTGGCAAATCCAGGTCCAGAAAGTAAAAACCCTGCCACTGCTTGGCTTTAGCCCCAGGTGCTAGCTAGCGAGCTCCCTAGCTAGCTCCCCGTGTGCTCGTTTAGCTGCTCGCGAGCTAGCTAGCTAGCTAGCACAAGAAACCTGTGGCAGGGTTTTTACATTTTGGACCTGGATTTGCCACCTCTGATGTCAATGTCAAATAGCAATCCCACTTTTTATTTCATGGTATTTGCATCTACATCCTACAAAGGACTTCATCTGGTGCAAAAAGTGGAAAGTCCTAGTTTGGCCAAGTCAATCGCCAGAACCTAACCCAATCAAAATTAAACAAGAACGGAAAGAGGCAGGCTTGATGCTGTGCCACCAAACAGTAAATGTTATTGACTTTAAGTTCATTTAATGAAGGCTGTTCCAATACTTTTGCTCACTTGAAAAGTGGGTGGCTTAAAAAAGGTGTTCTGTCCTGATTTGTTTAACAAATTTAGATGTAAAACCCAAATGTCTTCAGTATGCAACTAAAACCAAGGAACTGACCGTATCGTTCCAATACTTTTGGAGGGGACCGTATTTTGTCTTGAGATTCAGGTCTTTTGTTTCCTTGCTTTATGCCCGAAAGCTCTTGGCGCCCAAGAGAGACGACTGATGACCTTTCCTTACTTTATGTCCTAAGGCTCCTGACGCCAAAGAGACGACTGGCGACCTTTGAGCTTGATTGCTACTAAAGCTTTGCAATGCCATTTAAGAATGACATCACGTTAACTGTTGATATTGACGACATTTACATGCCAATGATTCCCAACTACTGAGTGTTGTTCGGACCTTTATTTATTTGCTACAACAAATGGGTCTTGTTTGTCTATCTATGCCAGCGACATTTAGTGACCACCAGATAGCAGAAGTTACAAAACACATTTATCCAACTGTTGCCATTTTTACAATAGCTTTGCGTTCAACTTAGCAGGCCCAGATTTCACACTTAGCCTGGTTCTGTAATAATAATAATAGTAATTAATAGTAATAATACATGAAACCAAAATTTCTCCTTTATCGGATCCAATCAGTGAAAAGCGGAAGTTACGTCTAACGTACGCAGTTGACGAACAAATATGGCCGACCTTCTAAACATGCGCGCCTCACATTGTGTAATTGCATTCTTACTAATGAAATGTGCATGTATTGCTTCTCCCGGTCTAATCGGTGGAAATTTCTCCGTAGAGACAGAAAATAACATGAAAACGGTGCAGAGAAATCAATGTTAGGAGGCCGTAGTGAGTGGCAAGATGGCCGCCGGTGGCTTCACCGCTCTTGGCGGCGAGTGAGCGGCATTGTTAGCCCATTCGTATGTGAGTCTGTGGTCTTAACACACATCTTTAGTGCTGTCATTATCGGATCTTTTTAGAATCGATTCATCTATCGATTATTCAATTGATTAATCGACTAATCGGATACATTTTTATTTTGCATTTAAGTGTATGGCAAAATGCTTTTTTTTTTTGCATTTTCCCCCCTGATTACTGTTTATTTCGTACTTCGTATTTTTTTTTAAAGGGAGAGGGTGTTTGCTGTTGTACTATGTTATCAATTTGGTCATTGTTTTCCAAAGTAAAAACAAATGTTTACAACTATCTTACTTTGGATAATCAGTGAAAGCAGTGAACAATTACTGTTGAAATGCTGAAATCAGAGGATTTGGACAATTGTAAATGAAAAAATGGCTTCAAAAGATTATTTGATTATTAAAATAGTTGTCGATTAATTTAATAATCGATTACTTGTCGATTAATCGATTAATTTTGACACCTCTACACGTCTTCTTTTGAACTAAATTAGTACTGACAAAGCAATGAATTTTTTTAACTAAACAAAATTTCCGTAATTAATCACGATTAATCGTGATTAACTCATTCACTGCCATAAATTCATTAAAAAAAAGATCATTAAAAATTAGGGGTAACAGGCGATTACATTTTTTCAATCGTAATTGATCGCATGACTTCACTATTTAACTCGCGATTAATCACCAATTTTATGTTTGTTCTAAATGTAAAATAACAAATTCTAGGTTTTCATACTCTTGTTAACAAAAGTGGGAAAAAATGTTAAATAGAAATAGTTCGAATGAATTTTTGACGTTTATAGCCGTCAATGGCAGTGAGTGAGTTAATCACATTTTTCTACTTCTACTTTTTTCTTCAAAGCTTCTAACAGATATTTACTTGAGTAAAATCTTATCGTCGGCGCATTTCAACGGTCGTCGTGTGTGACACGTGCTGCCCCCTTAACACTGTATCAGAAGCGTCACTGTGATTTATACACCAATAAAGCACAGAGAAATGAGGGGTTACTGTAGACCCCTGGCCTTCCTCATGCTCCAGACCAGGGGTGCTGTCTATCAGTCTGTCAACAGTCTGCCCTCATGCTGGCCTTCAGAATATAACCCCTTCATGGTATTAGGAATTTCAACATGCCTCCCACCGCCCCTCCCCCTCCCACCCTCGGCTCTCTCCTCAGCCTCACTGTCTCCCCTGCCAACGTCCTTCTCTCGTCTGCTCGTTCGCCTTCGATCATGTTTCCGCTCTCCGGCCAGAGCAATGATCCGTTCTCAAATCGGCACCTCCGCCCCTCATCCGCCCCTCCTCCGCCCCTCCTCCGCCATCGCATTACAGCAGTGTACCCTGAACATGCCCTGGCATCTGTGGAATTGTTTATCTTTGCGGGTTTTGATATCACCCGTGCTGCCTATTTCATTATGATAATACTGACGGGGCGGATTCTCACAACCTTCTCCTTGTGTCATCTTTCACCAAGTTTCAGTTTCTGTCTCGATGAAACATGATGAGTAAGTAAATATGTGGCACCAGGATTTGTTGCAATTCACACAAACACGGACAAAAATATCGGCATCTGACGTCGGACGACTGAGTCATACTCCCGCTTTCGGCGATAGACGTCGTGCTTGGTCGCGCAAGATGATGATTCAACAGATTGATTCTTTGTCTTATTAATAGTTTATTACCATTAACCGGGTTTGCTGTGAGGTTACAGGCCGACCGAGATTGTATGACATCGCAGCTCTCAGTTGAAACCTAAGACGGGCCGTGCCGGGTGCGAGATGTTTCCCTGTACAGTTTCTTCACTAATTAAAACAGGCCTGTGTAATCCACACACATGTCACTATGCCGCATATGTGTGCGGCGACCTGCCCGAAACCAAAGCCGGCCACGGGATTAAGATGCTTTTTCCTGAGAAGATGCGAGGCGTTGACCAATGGCGGCTGTTTGCCAAGATCGGAATGGCGCGCAGCTCCGCGGCATTAGATCAGCGTCTCCTACCTCGTTATCGCATTGCCACACACGTGTCATCCGATATACAAACGGCACAGGTTTAGATTTGATTTAAAAATGCGGCAACACGTGCTAAAATCCTGTGCCCGCAAGAAGCGGTGTCGCTTGATATATTGGGGCCCTGTGGGGAAAAAAAATTCTCAGGGCGCAAATTGAAGTGACTATTTTGGAGGGCCCCCGTCACGTCGTGGACGCTTAGAATTGTCTTCATGTTTCCACACCGACGGTGCCAATGATTACAGTATACAGTGGTAGCTCCAAGATTAAGGCCCCATCCCAATACCGCCCCTTACCACCTCATCTCGTCCCTCCCCCTTATGAATGCGCGTACAAAGGAGGGAAAAGCTCAGTGGTCCACCCTTTTTTTTTTTTCCTGGAGAGCTCAGTATTGTTCATTCCGTAATTTTACCAATTTGACATGTCATCATCATTGATCTCTTTTTTTATTTATTTATTATAAATAAAAAAAATTATATATATATATTTTTTGTATGTGCGTGTGTGTGTGCGAGTGTGTGTGTGTGTGTGTATTCATTAGTTCACCTAAAACCTATTAAAAAATCCCATACCGTTCACCTAAACCGAACACTTCCAGCCAGAGTCGTGAGGCCGTCAGGAGACCCGAGGAAGGACCAAAGAAAGGAAAGTGAAATCCAGCACAGACCACACACCACCCACCGGGCCAAATAATGACTAATAATGACAGACTGTCGCGGTGGCCGCTGTCGAATGACTTGACGAAACTCTCATTGTTCCCAGACACAGATGAGGATTGACTGGTTGTGTTTTAAGTTTGCATAGTATAACAAACAATTTAGTTACCAGCACGGCAAGAGGTACCGTAGCTTCTGCTATTTCGTCTTCTGCTACTACTCTTGCCTCTTCTTTGTATTTTCCGGTGGTCTGGCCTCCCTTGTGGGCACCACGCTGTCTCTCACAGGTCAGTCCCGGTTTTACCACAAGACATCTGGTTTGAGAAAAGACTTGCGGTTTTCGGCGGAGATATCGTTATTTATACAAGAGTTAGTTCTTTTTTTTTTTTTTTTCCTGGAGAGCTCAGTATTGTTCATTCGGTAATTTTACCGATTTGACATGTCATCATCATTACTCTCCTTTTATTTTTTATTTTTTTATTTTGTATGTAGGTGAGTATGTGTACAGTATGTGTATTCATTAGTTCACCTAAAACCTATTAAAAAAAATCCCATACCGTTCACCTAAATCGAACACTTCCAGCCAGAGTCGTGAGGCCGTCAGGAGACCCGAGGAAGGACCAAAGAAAAGAAAGGAAAGTGAAACGAGTTAGTTCTGACCAAGCAAATCATTCCTTGAGTCATGATATGCATTAAAACAGCACTGGAACGTTTGATTTGACGTATCACTCCACCTCACAGGTGTTGTAACCGTTAGCTTGGCCTACATCAGAAGTCCGCGGTTATCTAACATTACTATGGATTTTCCGACAGGAGCTAACAGTTGGCTGACGTGCTATCGCGGTTAACGAGTGCACCGTTCTCACGTCGTTTAGCAGTCACTACTTTGATTAACGTTTGCTCCCACTAAATGAGCTAGTAATGTAATGCAACTTGAAGAATGCTAATTGTCTTTCTCGCTCTATGAAATTGAAACAATAAAAAAAAAAACTTAATTTGGTCCATTTTTTTTGTTTTTATTTTCTTTTATTTAATCAATGTTGATGCTTTGGCACATTAGCATCTAACGCATTGGCTAGCTCCACGGCTAACGTCATTGTTTGCTGCTATTTGTTTTGGCAGAGACGAATAACCGATTAAATAGCAATTATAAATATAATTTGTTGTTGCTTAGTGCGTGTTCACTAAATAATAAATGACATGTGTAGAACTGTTAAAGAACTCTTGTATAAAAGCACTATTAGCAATATATCACATTGCTTAAACGGGTGGTGTGCTGTGTTTTGAGTACACCACAATATTAGGAGTAGTTACCACACAGGGCATTTTTTTCCCCCTCGTGTGTGTGGTCTATTTTTTAAAAAAATGGCTAAGATATGTGAATAAGTACCCCGCTCCAAATGCTGTATACATTTTACGTATACAGAACTGTCATGACGTAAAACGTCAGCAAACTGTGTGAACTGCACTTTTACGAGATGTCTTTTTAGCTAGCATCAAGGGACTAAATGTGTGCTTGTGTTGCTCTGTTGCTTCATTTAAGTGTTGCTACTAGTTGTTTTCCTTTTTGTTCTCATTTTGTTTTCATTATCATTGGTTTCTTGATGAGGGAAATTTGTTGATTCTTTGTGTTGTATCATGTTTTAACAATGAGAACTACTTCTAGATTTAGACCGCTCCGCTAGCATCTCACATAAGCCTCTCGTAAGCTAGCCGCTAACCGCTAGCTGCCAAGTGGCTCGCTGCCATGCACTTGTCACTTGTGATCAAAAGGTAGAGTGTTCTAAGTGGGTGTAATGTTTGAATGTTTACATTTGTGGTCAATGTAATAAAAAAGCAATAATATCACTTTCTTTTTTTCCCATTTAACGTAACTTTTATTTTGCTTGGCCCTTAAAGAGATTGAAAAGAAAATGTAAAGTCCAACATAAGTAGAGTTGGGTTTTCAGGTTCCAAGTTTGTGAATAAAAGCCTTGCTAACACATGATGGCAGTTCTATCTTTGGAAACACTTTAATTTAAAACAGACACCGAAATAAGGAGCTGCCTTGCACGCTCCTTGTTGCTCAATGACTCAAAAACGAGTAATAGGGTATAAATTAAAGGGGTAGACTTTTTTTTTTTAACTTAAAGGGCAGTTTCAACTTAAAAAAAACAATCATATCTGCATCATCTCAAGCTGAATTTCCCTTCTGCTTAATCATCATTTGTTATCTCAAAGGTTGTCTTTTTTTTTTTTTTTCCCCTGGGCACCATTTTCATCTCACCCGGCCCGTATCTGAAAGCCAATACGGAATGACTGACAATATTCATTTTGGTGAAATGAATTCAGATGCCGGAGACTACGAAATAGTCGGGTTCTCTTCAGGGAATGCTATTCTTTACACAGTATAATCAGGCTGTGCGAGCCCCGTGTCAGTGCAGGCTGTCTGGTGCCGCATGTCTGCGCTGGGTTTTGGCAACCGCGCCGAAGCCGTGGCTCCCTCGCGCTCTAACAATACTGCTCAGTTCGACTCACACATGCTTACACTCATCTTTCACAATGCTGAAATGCCTCAGAAGTCGGGGACCGCTGTGTTGCAAAAGCGCGGTAACGCGATACTTCTGGCTTGAATCAGACGTCGGCCATTTTGTTTTTTGTTTTTTACTTTGATATGATGGAGACAACCTCCCCGTAATGATAGTTTAGCAGTGCCATGCAGAATGTCAAGGGGAAGTAGGCTTTTATGATGAAAAACTCGTGAGTTGTCACTGAATTGCCTGCTGAAAGGTTTCCAAAGCCATAATTTCTCGTTCGGGTTCGAAGGCATCCTTCCTGCAAAGTTATCCTGGAAAGTATGGAGCTCTGAAATTGGTATTCTTTGGCCCTTCAAAGTAACTGTTTCATGGCTTCCTAATAGGACAACGTGACACAGTAATGAGGCTCACCCACAGCAGTGTGTGAGGTCAAAACTGGATTCGGGCTTTGTGGCGGAGAATCGGGCCTTCAAAGCTGCCTTTTTTGGGGTTTTCTGGTGTTTTGTTCTCACTCTGTTTCCCAGTACAGTAAAGTGCAGAGGAACCCGCAGCAATTGTTTGATTTATCACAGTTGAGGCGCTGAGTCAGTACGAGCGTGGGAGAGCGCTTGATAAAGAACAGAGAAAAGCTCGCAATGATTTATCAACAGATCCGGTGTTTCCTTTCGACGCGGATTGTGTTCGGGAAGGTGGACTTTTTGTCATGTCCGTACAGTTGGAAGAAACGGAAGCGGAACGACGGGGAAGGGTCTCGAACCCGGGGGCCAAATAAATCCAGATGGCTTTTCAAAATGTGTCTCTAGAGTTTTCAAACTTCAGAATTATTTTTTGCTGACTTTTTTATGTAGTCTGTAAATTCAATTTTGGTTGCTGTAATTTCGGGCTTTGGTATGATGTCATCTTTAACCCTATGAAGTCTGAACCATGAAACATATGAGTGAAAATTCTGATTCTTTGTAGACTATTTGTTGGTCCTTTTGAGCAGACAAACAAAAAATGAATCAAGATTTAGACTTTAGCATCTCACATTAGCCTCTAGTAAGCTAGCTATTCTCTAGCTAGCTTCTAGTAAGCAAAAATGTATCATATTTGATGCATCCGGCCACAATGCTTTTAAGTTTGTACATTTATAAGTGTCAAAAATATAATATTAAACAAACATATTAGTATTTCCCAAAAACTGAAAGAACATTTTCCAATATGAATAAGTATAGGTGTTCTCAATTGGGGCGATCTTGCAAGGTCATCTGGGCGATACTGCCCTCTTATGGATTATCCGTGCAATGCATGTGTCAGATCATATACGTAAGGGTTTGAATGGGAAAAAAATATTATACTCACGAAATACAGGGCTCCAAATGTCTTGTATTTAATATGATACGTTTGGCGTTATAAGGATAATTATACTTATTATAAATAGTGTTGCCTTGAGATACGAGTGACCCAACTTGGGAGTATTTCGAGACATGACCTGTCGTTTGGTGACTTTTTTTTTGCGCTTTGACTTGTGAGCAGAAATTTGAGGAGCGCTGCGATAACGAACAATTCTTTCTAAAAGCTGTTTATGACGACTC
Source organism: Vanacampus margaritifer (assembly GCF_051991255.1). Taxonomy (NCBI): domain Eukaryota; kingdom Metazoa; phylum Chordata; class Actinopteri; order Syngnathiformes; family Syngnathidae; genus Vanacampus; species Vanacampus margaritifer. The sequence continues at coordinate 4,893,495 of NC_135433.1, forward strand.
CCAGTTGAGGTTTACTGTCAAATTAAACATCAAACAAAGAGAATTATATGCTTTGCATTTAAGAGTAACAAACGAGGATAACGACTGGCAGTACTATAGCGTTATAATCCTTTTAAGTTTAATCAACGGATATTTGAACACAATCGTTGGAGTGAAATGTAACCACATAGTGTAACGGTACTCAAAGTTATATATTGTTTTTTCTTCTATTAAAAACAACAAAAAAACAACAGCACAATATACATTGAATTGAAACAAAAAAAATGTCTTCACTGTATGTTTAAATAATGCACAATATTAAAGATTGCGATTTATTTTATTGAAAAGTTAAGGAAGAAAAAAATAATCTTTTTGGGACACTGGGGCAGATGAACTCATTCACTCCCAGTCATTTTCACTGAAGCAACCCCCTTCGCTCCCGGCTGATTTACTAGATTTTGGCTGATTTTGCAAGGTCCACAAAATATTCTGTTCTATTGCTATAAAAGACATGGAACCTACCAAAAGAAAGATTGTTTCACCAGAAAAAAAAGTATATTTGTATCAGTTTACTTTTTGCAGTAATTAGCATTCGAATATAGCTAAGTTTCATCATTATTCAAAAACCTGTCGAAAGCACTGTGAAAAAGATCTTGTCGCAGCATGGCCCTGGTTGATCTCTTATACTCTGCTGCCACTGGCTGGCCATTTTTTTTTGGTAATACCTAACAATGCTTTAAGCCACTTCTTCATGTCAAAAGCTGTGTTAATGCCTTCTGTATGCTCTAGCATAAAAAAACCCCCATTAAAAACATATAAATACGTTTTTGGGAGTGCAGGCCAAAGTATTAAAAAACTGATTTGTATGTTTTTGGGTTGGAATGAGTAAGGGACATTTCCATTAATTTCACATGGGAAAGGTAATTTGTGATTTGTTTTGCATTACGAGCGTGGTCATTGAAGAAATGAACTCTTTATATTCCTCTAGTTTTAATCAACAAAATTTTTTAGTCGGGACAATCATTTGACCCCACTTCAGTCATCTGTGAACTCGTACTGCTAATGCTAAGCTAAGCTTCCATTAGCGCTTCGTTCCTCTGGGTAGCCTGGCCCCAATCGAATAGCGAATCGGTCAATGTATTTCCAACTTTCGGGAGAGGGAGTGAGGGCGAACCCTCAGCAGTTTTGTGGGGTTAATGCCATGCTCAAGGACAAATGACATCTTTTTCCTGTAATCACACCTCATTGGTCAATTGAACTTCAATTCCTTAAGACCACATCTTTATGGCCAGAATCCTTCACAATTCATCTAAAAGGGAGTTGATCAAATATCGGTCAGATGCAATCAAACCAAATTTCCTTTAACAAACACAGGACAGCAACACAAGAACGCGATATTTGCTAACATGATGACTCCCGGCTCACGTTTCTATATTTGTGTGTAACTTGAGTCTGCGGGCATATGTGGCGGTACGGATGCCTTGTGGCTGTGCAGCGTTGTGGCCTGGCTTGACGGCAAGCAGACAGACCTCACACTCGAACCCGCTGGCACAAGCCGAAAGACCCCCAAACTCAACGAAAAAACGCACTTTTACAAACTAGCTGTGATTATCCCTGCTGTGATCCGTCTTGAGTGATATGGTGATATGTTTTTATTTTTATTTTTTTTAGCTTGAGGCCACAGACAAGCTTCACAGTTGTGGTGTCACGATCAAATATTTTTTGAATTGATTTATTTTAATTTTGCATTAAAGTGCATTAAAAAACATTTTTTTCTCTGATTACTGTTTATTAATCAGTTATTGGTATTTATTTTGTACTTTGTTACTGGTTCTACTGAGATAGACCGATATGGATTTTTCTGAGCCAATACAGATGCCGATTATTAGTAGTCAAGCAAAACCGGTAACCGATATTTGGAACCGATCAGTAAAAAATGGGTGAAAAAATATTGGCGGCAATTTTTTTTTTTAAATACAAATGCCAATCTTGACTTTGTTGTAATGTCTTAAAGCATTAATGAATGCTTATCGAACACATTTTCAGACTTTTCAAAATGTAGAAGTTTTATTTTATATATTTTTTTATATCTTAGACAATATACTTCATTTTAAATATAAAAAAAAAAAATATTCTGGGAGTTCTTAAAAAGTTAAATGGAAACTTAAATAAGTAAATACCATAGCTCAATTTTTTTCCAAAATTAAATCAATTCGGAAACCTTAAAATTTCACATTTCTTTGTTTTAATGTTGAACAAAAAAAAGAGGTTCAAAAGGTTCCCAGGGTCAGCAGCATCTTTTATGAAGTTAACTGAAAATTTAAATAAATAGTTCCCTGACATTAAAATGGTTTTAGCTTTACCTTTTATTGGCCGTCAGATTTGGAAAAAGACCGATACCGATATTCGTCAAAACGCCCAATATCGGCGCCTATAATTGGGCTATCCCTAGTTGGGCAATTTTTTCCAAAGTAAAAGCAGATGTTTGCAAATGTCTTATTTTGATGAAGCACAGAAGATGATCAGTTTTCTTTCATGAAGGACTGCAAAAATCAGTGAGCAATTACTGTTGATATGCTAAAATCAGAGGAATTGGACAATTTTAAAAAAAAGGCTCCAAACGATTACTCGATTATTAAAATGGTTGTCGATTCATTTGATAATCGATTACTTGTCGATTAATCGATTACATTTTTACAGGTCAACTAATTAAAATTAATATTTCAATTCACACATATTTAGTCACGTTTTTGGGGAGTTTGTTTTGTATTGGGACCGAGCCAAATTCTTACACATGTAGCGACTACTGCAGTAGGAGAATACGAGGTTCGGGCTCACCTCAAGGATACCCCACTGGGGCCCATGAATACAGTCAAAGGGTTAATTATTTACAGTCCTCATGCAGGTTTTTCAGGATGGTGAATTAAAATTTGAAATCCGTCTATTAATAGTCCGATCTTGATGACTTGTCAGAAAGCTTTTGACACTTTTATGGTGTTTATTCAATACACTTTTAGCAGCATTAGCAAGTCTTTACCATTTGTCCCACACTGTAGACAAATGGGGGTGTAGGGGTGGGGGGGGGGGGGCACTGCCACCACTAACAAAGTCCAAACATAGACCTTCATTGTTCCGCTCGCACGCTTGGTTTCATGGCTTCATTTCATTGGGACTTCCAGGGATGCTGGAAGCGAGGC